>NW_026732540.1:0-94620 GCF_028476545.2 Physella acuta | reverse complement strand
TCTCTCTCTCTCTCTTTCTCGCGATATATATATATATATATATATATATATATATATATATATATATATATATATATATATATATATATATATATATATATATATATATATATATATATATATATATAGGCCTATATATAATATGGTTTTGACTCATTATTCATCGTCTTGGGCCTAGCTATCAATGACATTACATCGATTAGGCCAATGAGAACTTGCGGGTTCTACTTTTTAGAGAAATTGAATTGAAGAGGGGGGGGGATCATATGCCAGAATGGAAATGATAAGGAATATTTGTCTATTCTTCAAAGTCGGAAGTAATTTTAAAAAAGGTATGGAGTGTGTGTGGTCTAAAATATAAAATATATTATCATAATACAAATATTTTGCACAAATATTTTTAAAAATTATAACCAATGTCTGTATGTTTTACTAAAGTTAATGATGTTGTAACGATAATAAATCTGAAACACTAGTCATAAAACTGGCATCTGGCTAACATTGACCGTACTGCCAGTGAGTAGAATAGCGCTTATTTTAATAGGTTTATTGATATTTTTTATTTAGACTTAAAATTACTTAAAAACTAGTTACATTTTTTTGTAATCAAAGTATTCTATAGTGTGTTAGCCTATATTACCAATGTATTTGTAACATTGCATCTAGTTCATTTAGATCTAGAATCTAGTTGTAGATCTACTATTTTTGCGAGTGGTTGTGGTTGAGTTGGTCATCTTTGTCATTGATCTGTGTTTGTTAGCTGACTGAAGATTGAAAAAGTTTAGTGAGTTAGTGCAGTGAGTTCATGTCATTTTATTTCTAATTTGGTGGCTTAGTAATGTTTTGATGCTGTTGTGTAGATGATTGAAGACGAATTACTTATTAATTAAACCTAGGCCTAATTTTTTAAGATTTTAAATTAGGCTAGGCCTAAATCTAGGCATTTCGACTTCCGCTGTTTCGATTCGGTACGACCACATCCTGACTTTTTTCATCGTACTTGTTGAAATTCGCCATTTTTTAACATGTTAATTCTCGCCATCGGAATCGAAGAATAAAATGTATTCGATGTGAATATTTGAGTTGAATTTCATCTTTTATACATACTAATAAATGAATTAGCTCCCGTTTTACATTGTCCGATACCGAAAGCGATCACCGATAATAGCAAATATTTGTCGAAATGCCGACGCTACCGAACTGGCGCATTGACAACTAAATTTCAGATATAAATAATCCTTTAAGTTGCATGAAAATAGGCTTAAATAGCATGCCAACCATTTGGATAAATAGAAATGTCGATTTGAAGGGTTTTTAAGCACGGGCCAATGAGGAGTAGCGCGATAAAACTCGTAGGGGTAGGAACGAGAAAGCATGCGTAATTTCATAATGGCGGCCGGGCTACGAGATATTAATAAATATGCGCATACGATGTTTTTTAATAGCTGTTTGTTTTTAAATGGACTGTTACAATAAAATGGGCTTTAAAATAAATATAATGTAGATCTAAATTATTAGATTAAAAATGGAAAGAATGTAATTAGGCCTAATTGCTGCCTAAATAAATTATAAAATTTTAAATTGGCCAGATTTTTATTAACCTTCTTAATACCAGGTTAACTAGATCTAGCAAACTAGCATTAACGAATTGCAGATAAATAGATTATAAAGGCATTGTTAAGTAGAAAAAAATCTATATTTATTGTAAACAGTTTTAAAAAAATAGAATCTAGATCTAGATCTAAATGGAAATGAAAACACTAAAACAATAATGGGTCTAGAGATGTGTAATAATATATATATATATATATATATATATATATATATATATAAACTATTAGGCCTTAATGTAAATACTGACAGGCCTATCTGTAGTATCTAGATCTATAAAGTACTATAAAGGGCCTAAATTAAAAATAATTATGCCCAATTTTATAAGCTGCACTGCATTACAGTTTTAGTTAAAGGCAACTATAATAGAAAGAAAACATGAACACTTTAATTAATGTCATTTAAGAATTTATCAAAGGATACGTCAACTTCACTAAACATTTTATAAATAAGAATACTGTGAAATGTCAATCTTTGAGTTTTAGCACACCTCAACCCTTTTCATCAGAAACATTACAAGAACCAAAATTTTCTAAATTAATAATAACATTTTTACCATGTTATACACGGACACAAATCCAATGTTTATGGCAAATCGTTAAGTATCTTGATCATATTGTGCTGTATTTGACTTGTAAGTTCTAACTCTATACATTACCTGTACAATATGTAATATACTAGCATTCTTATTACTAACACCAGAATCAATATGTAAAGTTTAATCTTTATTTTTATAGTAGCAACAAAGAAGTGTAACATATTAGCCTGTAGTTAATCATCATAGTCTAATTGCGCTGTACCATATTCAAGTTCACTATTTATAGTTTTCCTCTAGCTATGTTTATTTTACTTGCATGATTGTATTTTTTACATGCTCTAGTCCTAATATATAAAGTTTCATGATGGTATATGGAATAGCAACCTAGCTGTGCAGTCTGGAAATCCTCGTATGGCAGTCACTATAGAACAGTGCCACACCCCTTAATTTAACTTCATTATTTCTAGTTACCTCTTTTCTAATTTTTATTTTATTTGTAGACTTCTATTGCCTATATCATTGAGTACAAATGTGCAAAGTTTTATCATTATATCTTTAATAGCAACATTTGTATGCAAGTTTAAAGCCAATCACACGTCTGGAATGCAGGTTACAATGAAACATAACAAGTTAAACACATAACTTTGAAAATTCATATAAAAAAAACTATTAGGCCTAGAATGATAAATTTGATATTTTTATCAATGGGGTATATTATAGGATTAATCTGGGTCCATTTTATCATTCTATGATAATTAGGAAAAATTTCCCAATAGGCCTACCTAAATCAAATGCTTTAGGGCCTACTTTTAATACTTTTAGATCTAGATCTAGTTGGCCTAAAAAAAACTTACCCAAAATTATAAAATTAAACAGTAGGCCTAAACTAAAACTAAAAACAGTTTATATTAGTCTTTTTTAACAACACGTGTTCCCGGGCGTCCGCGCCCAGGGAGAGACTTCTTAAAATCTATAGCGATGACGGCCTGACACACTACCCGTCAGCTTATATTAAAACGAGGATATATATTTTTGTTACAGGAGTTTAAGGACTTAAAACACACAACAAAATGTCTGGCATTGCACTTGGTCGTTTGGGAGAAGAAAGAAAAGCATGGAGAAAAGATCATCCATTTGTAAGGATAGCCACCTTATTTTTATGATGCTTTAAATTTAAGTAGTTGAATGAATTAATCATTGTATATGTTACACACATCTATGATAGTGATAGATTATCTGTCTCCATAGTCAATTGTTCCTTTGTGCATTTCAAACAGGGATTTGTAGCCAAACCAACAAAAAACCCAGACGGCACACTAAATCTTTTAAATTGGGAGTGTAAAATACCAGGCAAGAAGGGAGTAAGTATTATTTCAGCAAGAGAATAGAATTTTTATTTTTGTGACTTTCAGTTTCATGCAGGTTAATTACACACATTTTTGTTTGAGTTTATCCAATTTATTGGTACTTCTTTGAATGCAACAGTTTATATTAGTCTTTTTTAATATTATCACTGACATTAAAAGCAAAATTGAAAGAACAAATCTTAATACAATGCTATCTGCAAATGTAGTCATAGGATAAACAAAAAATAATTTTCATATTGGGAAGTGTATTTTTTTTTTATAATAATGAATAATTTAAATTAAAAAATTAAAGCCTTGTATACAGACTACGCCTATCTTTAAAGGTATTGTGCTGAGTATTACGTTTCACCCAGTAATGTGATAGGATGTAGACTGTAGCATATGTTATGAATATTTGTTTTTTCATCCTACAAATACAGAACTTGAATTCTGTCTCTTTCAGACACCATGGGAGGGTGGTTTGTACATGTTGCGAATGCTGTTTAAAGATGATTATCCTAGTTCTCCACCAAAATGTAAGTATAAACTAATCCATCTTTTGATCTGTAATTTTGAAGTTATATATCTGCAGGGGTGCCACTTTTCCGGGATATCCCGGATTTCCGGATTCGAGAATCATATTTTTTTCCCTTTCCGGATTCGCAAGATTTGAGTTTGAAAATTTCCGGGTTTGCATTTAAAAAAAAAATTTAGATAGTTTTAAGCTTGAAATTTTTGGCATTGTAAAAATCGTTTTTATCGTCAACACTCCCGCTAATAGCCTTTTCCGAAAAAAATGAATAGTAAATGACGTCAGCAACAATCTCACGCGTGCGCCAAGGACCAAATAAAAATCAGCTGTATCAGATGGGTGAGGCTGTAGACGAAACTTTTTGATGTCATTCGTGGTGTGGTTGTCTGGTTAATTTATGACGATATGGGTTGGGGGTAAAACTCGCATTATTTACGTGATGTCATCAATGGGATACCGCTAGGCTGTGTAATAAAAACAACTAAAGCCTACAAGTACTAGATCAAGCTCACTAGCATCGCCGATGGTCTTTAAAAAAAACAAAAAAAAAAACGAAAGATTTTGCTCAGATAAAAAAATAATAATTTTTTTTTTGTATTTGGTATTACCAAAAGAAAAGAAAAAAACTATTTGAAGGACTATTTTATGTATTTTTACCACCTCTTACCCGCTTCTTCAAGGTCGCGCTGACCGTAAGACCTACGTCACGAGACCACGCAAGCACAGTCTGAGTCGTGTCTCACTGTCAAGGCAGTTCTACAAGTACAAGCGCTGTTTAATTTTAACGTGGTTATTTTTAATAAGGGCCTACTTCTAGATTCAAGAAAGAAACAAAACTAGAACTGCATCGTTTTATATCATTAAACAAAATATGTAGGCCTGCTATAATTTAGTTACACAATCTAGCAGGGTCTACATCTAATTGTTTTTTTTACTTTGGTAAAACGTCATTGAAATGTTTAAAAAACCTTGAAGTACCGTGTCTGAGAAAATAGCCGCTATCACTGCCCCCTCCCAACCGCTTGTAAAAAAAAAATCAGCTTTTCACTTAGTCGGGCGGCTACATCTCTGACATGAGTATTACTAGCGTAGTTACTTCTAAAATTATTTTTAAAATTAACTTAATTCTGTTATTCCGCGATATGGACTTAAAACTTCCATGATATTTCTTCACGTCATCATGTATATCAATGGTGGGGGCGTTGGGGTCGTTCATAAATGACGTCACACTCGTAAGGGGAGGGGGGGTCGCAATTTTGTCATGAGGGGGAGGGGTTCAGATGGTGTGACATCACACTTTTGCATTATCCAAAAGCTATGTTAGAAAACGAATTTTAGCCGTTATTTCGCGTTTTAGAATATTGTTTCAATAAAGTGTAATAGGAATTGATTAAAATACTCTATGTTGACAGAGGTCAGACAAGATTTTTGGAAAATATCGTATTTTAAGAAAAATTCGACTGCAATTTTTAGGGGTGGGGGGGGGGGGTGTAGGCTGAGGTGTGACGTCATTTTAGAGGGCGGGGTCTGGCTTTTTGTGACAGATATGTGACCGAGGGGAGGTGGGAGGTAAAAATCGTCAAAAAAGCGTGACATCATTTATGGATGACCCCATTGGTGGTTGATTGGGAAAACAGGGTTTTAGGTTTTTGTTGTGGCTGTTAATAATTAAAGCCTTGAATAGCTACAGTAAGTCAACCCTGTATTTTAATACAGTGACAATCTTATTAGGTGTCTGCATATAGTGCGCTTATTATTCAATAACAAGACATAGAGGTTAGCAATTGGCTGACTACACACTTTAAATCAAGCTAGGAAGTTCTCAAAAATTAAATACAGTAATGTTATAAAAGCTGGCTGGGAGGGGGGGGGGAGTTCTACAATAACACATTATGGGGTAGGCCTAGAGATGGGTGGGACTAACATTGTAAACTAATTTTGTTGTAAGCACAATCCTTTAAAGATTAATTTTTATTTCAAGCTTGTTACAAAGAAAATAAATCCATTTTAAAGGAATTTAAATTGAACATAATATGAATCAAATGTCTCAAAAAATAATGAAATAATAGTCCATTTTATTTTGAAATTCCGCGCGAAATTAAGTTTCAGGGTTTCAAAAATTTCAAATTTTAGTTTCAGGATTGGTAAAATTTTGGGATTCATTTTCAGGATTCACTTAGAAAATGAGTGGCACCCCTGTATCTGTCACTTTGGTTGTTTTTTTTTTTTTACATATTTTATTGTATTTGTTGTTTAAGCAGTTTTTATCTCTGATGTTGCAGGTAAATTTGAGCCACCTTTGTTTCATCCAAATGTCTATCCATCTGGTACAGTATGTCTTTCATTATTGGATGAAGAAAAAGATTGGCGTCCTGCAGTCACAATAAAACAGGTATACTGCCATGTGTAACTATTCAAAACAGATTTTTACCATTTTATTGATTTCAAGCTTTAAAATGTTATAAGAATTTTAGTTGTAGTGAAAATAACCAACAGCATTCAGGCAATTTTGATCTGTTGAATGGAGGTCAGCGAAGTCGGGTCGGTTAAGCTCAACGTTGCTGAACCGATAAGTCCCGAGTTCGAAACCCTGGCAGACGAGGCTTGATAGCTGCAGACAGCCACTCATCTAGGAGAAACAATCGAAAATCAAACAACTGCTGCGTTGTAATTTGTACTTGGTTGGACAAATGCTATGGAAGCAAATCCAAAAAAGCAGGCTGAAATTGGAGTCAACAGCCAAGGTGGCGCATTACCAGTTGACACGTTTACTTAATTGTGTTAGTGGGAATTCCTTTCAACACTGAAATTAAGTACGAAGAAGAAAATGAATGGCTGCTGATAGCTTATTTCATTTCAGTTTTTTGTTAGAAGATGTTAATTGTTAAGATTTGTTGAGTTAGTTTATGGAGAGATTGCTGCAAATTTTATTGTTACACTGTTTATGCTTGTACCCTCAACTTCAGACAGCAGTGTAGGTACTACCATAAGTATCAGCTCTGCTTTCTTTATAGAAAATCTTAAAACTATCTCATGCACTAGTTGTCAATTACTCTTTTGCTTGTTTGTCTCCAGATTTTACTGGGTATCCAGGAGTTGCTGAATGAGCCCAACATAAAAGACCCTGCTCAAGCTGAGGCATACACAATTTATTGGTGAGTTACCTTTGCTTTCTCAACACTAAAGAAATTTTCTTATACTGCTGATGGTCCAGCTTACTTTTTTTTTTCAATACTCTGGATTTCTCCATTTGTTCCAACTAGTCAGCCAACACAACAAAGGTAGCTTAATTCTTACTAAATGTTACTTTCAGTCAAAATCGTGCAGAGTATGAGAGACGAGTGAGAGAACAGGCTTCCAGATTCAGGGACCCAACTTCTCGATAGGATTGTCATTTAAGAACATGAGGCATTTATCCTTAGTATACTGGCCCACATTGTTACAGCTGAACATGTATAGCCTAAAAAAGATACATCAGTGGAGTTTTCTCAGTTTTTTGTACTTTTTGTCAACTTATTACTTTGAGTCATATTTTGTCCTGAAAAACCTTTATGTATGATATTGAATAAAAAGTCAATGATTACATGAATGCTTTATTTTGTTTTCTGTACGGCTCATTTTGAATGGCGCTATTGATAAAAGATTGTTTTTTTAAGTTAGATTTTTAGTCTAATATGTTTAAAATAACTTGCTATTGTATGCATTGAACATGTAAATGCGGAAACTTTATTTGGAGTGTACTCAACTTTCCAAAATTCTAATAATGCATTAAAGATATGCATACATTGATTTCTGGTGGTTCCTCTAGTTGGGGATTTTTTGCTTTGAGATAGGAGGAATCTGATCCACGAGTTTCACGGCACATGGAAAAGAAAAGCCCGAAAAAATTGCAACAGATTGTGCATGCTGCTATTTTATAAAATTTCCGCAACATACTGAAAGGGAGGAAGCAAGATTTGTTTTAAAGGCCTGGGTGTAAAAGTGACAAAAAAATGGCAAAGACCAGTGAACCAAAAGCGGTCAAGTTAACTAACAGAAATAATAAATTTTGAAGTAGCATTTAAGTTAACTATGTGCACTGAATTTTAAGTTTAGAATAGCGTAGGACTAAGAATGTAACGAGTGGTTTAAAGAGACCGAAAGAGTTAACTACTAACAGTGTAGAGAGTAAGTGCAAGAGGTAAATTTCTGCCTATCTCCTCTACCCTTCACCTCTTCCAGCACCTTCAGTAAGCTCAACTCTGCTGGAATCCAGTTATTATAAAATGATACGGAACTAATTTAATTTGTAGCTCGAGGTACCACTGTCCATATATGTATGGAGGGGGGTGGGCCGCACAGCTAAACAAACAAAATTGCTAATAGACGTAACACCTTTTGCCAGTTCAATTGATTAATTAAGAGTTTATGAGTCATTTAAAGTACAAATTAATCCCAACTATATGTTTATATATATGATAAAATAGGCTACCGACAAAATGTTTTACGACTATGTGTCTCCCCAGAGACGTGGCTGGAGGAGGGCTGATGGATTGGCCGACCTTGGGGGGGGGGGGGGCGCCCGGCTACTGAGGAGTATTTTAATAAAAACCACATGGGAGCTGCAGTATGGTTAATGCAAATATAGTAAAAACAACGGGTAGCGTTGTAATTTAAAACTTGTCTCCCTGTAAAATAGAATTCATAGTAACTGCAGTATCATACTTATGTCAGACTAATGGTTGATGTTTAGCCAATTTTTAAGTAACCACATTTTTTAAAAATAGCCTACTCTTTATTATTTTCGCTAAAATTATTAAGATAAATATGAACTCGAAGTGAGACCAATTGATCAAGCTTTAAGAAAGTTGTATATTCTCCCCCAAGTGATTTATAGGGTAGTGAAAAAAAAAGTTGAACAACTTGTACAATTTTCAAAGAATATAAACGTTTGTTTTTCAAAATTATATTGAAAAAAATAAATACTATTGGTCACAAAACTCTAAGCAAAGTAGCCTAAAGTGTCCAGGCAGGGGCGTAGCGAGGGGGGAGGCGGGGGTGCGGACCGCACCGGGTGACACCATTTAGGGGGGTGACACCAAGGCAAAAAATAGCAAAATATATAGAGAAAAACTTGAGGGGGGTGCAAATCGAAAGTTTGAGGGGGGGGGTGCAAATCGAAAATTTGAACGTTTGTCCCCGGGTAGGGTCGCTACGCCTCTGGGGGGGGGGGGTGACACCATTAAGCGCCGCACCGGGTGACACCCGACCTCGCTACGCCACTGTGCCCAGGCCTATGCGCTAATTATCAGATGTAGGCACTTTTTCCTATCAGATACGAAAATGAAATATCGCCTGTATTACTGTTGTCGGTTATCTCTATAGTGAAACTGAACAAAAGTCGCGTTACTTAAAAATGACACGTAATAGTTGTTCTTCCCGATTCTGTCTTTGCAGTAATGACAGTTCTAAATGTCTACAATCGATCTGTTCTATTTTTACCCATAACTTTTCGTTTTACACCTTCTCGAAAAAAAAAACCCCAGTTTTCCTAGAACTTGTGTGTTAGTTGGTGTATACATATATGCTGTTTTGTTGATTCGTGTACACAGTTGTTTCAAAAAAAAGGTAAATCAAATTTATTAATGTTATCAAAATATTTCTATAGCCTATATAGACAGTTCTAAATGTCTACAATCGATCTGTTCTATTTTTACCCATAACTTTTCGTTTTACACCTTCTCGAAAAAAAAACCCCAGTTTTCCTAGAACTTGTGTGTTAGTTGGTGTATACATATATGCTGTTTTGTTGATTCGTGTACACAGTTGTTTCAAAAAAAAAGGTAAATCAAATTTATTAACGTTATCAAAATATTTCTATAGCCTATATCTGCTATAAAGGCTTATGGGTGCTATAGTCTAAACAACATTTCATCAAGCAAACAGATTTAAATATTACAAGTAAATCTAGGCCCCTGACAACAACCTGTGAATGCCGTACAAAGCCACTTCAATTTCAATAACGCAGTAAAAGCAGTACCAATGCCGAACTGTGGAGAAAAAACTGGACGAGGCTCTATTGGCAAAGAAATACAAAAGCGCAAGTGGGGAGGGATTAGACACACCTTGCGTAAATCACCTTGCAACATCACCAAAGAGGCTCTAGATTGGAATCCCTAAGAAAAGAGAAAAGTAGTTAGGCAAAGAAAAAACGGAAAACGTCAGCTGTACGAGAAACACAAGCAGCCGGAATGTCTTGGACCCAACTTGTACGAATTGCCCAAAACCGAGTACGATAGAGAGGTGTGGTCGCGTCCCTAAGCTATTCGTGGGGGTCTGCATGAATCAGAGTTTCTTCCAGACATCTCTTCGGGGGAGGGGGGGGGCGAAGGCGAAGGCCCCCCCCCCCCGAACGAGATGGAATTTATATAGTAAACATACACTTTTACTAGTGTCCGCCCCCCCCCCCCCCCGAAAATATCAAGTGCACCCCCCCCCCCCCGGAGAAAAAAGTCTGGCAGGAACACTGGCAGGAATGATGATGATGATAACGCAGTAAATCTGTTGGCTACTTTTTCGTTAGTTGTATTTTCTATTCCCGTAATCTTATGCCTTTAATCGACGATAGGGTTGTAGAATTCTGGTGTCGGTGTGTAGATTTCTAAATATTAGAAGTGTTTAATTTATGTGTGAGCGAGCAATCCAACACCTTTAATTCATATAATATTTTTAGAGTTTCTTCTATGATGTGTAGAGCATGGTCGGACGGTAGAGCTTACGACTCGAAAGTCTCGAGTTCGGATCCCGAAATCGGGTGTCGCTGAGTCCACCCAGCTCAAATTTTCTGCCATCTGTCTCGGTCCTCTGCTGATCTGAGTAATTCAGCATCAATGAATAATAGGCCTACACAGTCAAAATTAAGATGTATTGCTACTTGGATTTACAGACATAATTAACAGTGTGATACCAAATTAAAAAGTAACCACCAAATAGGCCACCAAGGAAAGAGGTCTCAGATTTTTGTGACGAATGTTATTTGGATTGGAGTATAAAGAAAAGTGACTGAATATAATCTACGCATTTTGTAATTCTTCAAAATTATCTTCAATTGTTATTTTAGGGAGCGAGGGGTGTGAACGTTTGTGATGTCATTTTTGGGGGATTAGTTTTTGGTAAATATAGGGTGTGTGAGGGGGGAGGGGGTGTAAAATCGTCAAAAAATGTGTGGCGCCATTTAAGGAGGGTCAGTTAAATTTGGTTGACGTTGCCAACTGTCTCACATAGCTTGATAAGAGATATAGGTTGGGGGGGGGGGGGAGTTGGAGTAGGTCCAATACAGTTTTCAAAACGTATATTGCAGGCCACACTACGATGTCTAGTACAGCACTGGGTCGTCTGGCTGAAGAAAGGAAAGCATGGAGAAAAGATCATCCGTTTGTAAGTGGCCGTGTGCAGTACTAGATCTCAAAGTTTAATTTATTGTATAAAACGTTCTAAATGTTTGACCATGCACATTTGTTTTTATCCAGGGTTTTGTAGCGACACCAACCAAAAATGCTGATGGTACTATGAATTTAATGAAATGGGACTGTAAAATACCGGGGAAGAAGGGAGTAAGTGTTACATCTGTTCTTTTTTTTATGAGGATCACACCAATGTTAGATGATAAAGAAATCCATGCACGATTCCAGCTTTTTACTGTGGGTGGGGTAATTATAATACATACATTATATATATATATAAATATATATATATATGTATATATATATATATATATATATATATATATGTATTTATGTATATATATATACATACACAACTCACTCTTATATCCCCACACGAATATAGGACAAAACAAACAAATTTATATTATGCATATGTATACACATGCATATACTATACATGTAACATTTGTAAAAAAAAAGTACATTATTTGCATTCCAGAAAAGAGGTGACAATGTATTTTGAAGTACTATGTGATCAATTGATGGATATTATTTTTCAGACATCATGGGAGGGTGGTCTCTTTTCCTTGAAGATGACTTTCACAGATGCGTATCCAAGTGTTGCACCTGAATGTAAGTGTATACATGTGCTAGCTAGAGTCTTTACATTAAAATTACAACTCCATGCATTATTTGATATATTATTGTAAAACTTATAGATCTACCCTGCCAAAGAGAAAATTTTAATTCTTTGGTAAAAAAAAATTGAATTTTTACTTTTGGTTACACTGTCACAAGAAATGTCTACTTTAATTTTATTATTTTTTTAAAAGGTACATTTCAACCAACAATATTCCACCCAAATATTTTTGCAAACGGGGTGGTTTGTCTTTCATTGCTGCGTGATGCAAATTACTGGCGAGAGGCAGTGACCTTAAAAGAGGTTGATTTAAAAAAATTGCATTAAGATTTAACTGTTAACAATTAGAAATAAATTAACCTGATACATATTTAAATAATTTCAACAGACAGCAGTAATAAATGTTTGTTCTATTAGCATTCTTTATTATTCTCCTAAATTAAATTTTTTTAATTTGATTTTTTAAAATAAAACTACATGTTCTATTTGTAATTCCTTTTATTTGCTGAACAAATAACTCCTCAGATTCTTTTAAGCATCCAAGATCTTCTAAATGAACCAAATCCAAACAGTCCAGCAAATCGTGATGCAAATATAATTTATGTGTAAGACACAGAAAATACTATTTTATTATTCTTTTAATTTCTTTACTGTCCAGTCATTTTGCATTTAGATAGATCATACCACTTTTTGGCATTAAAATGTAATAATTTGCATGTGACTTTAATTTTGGATTATTAACCTAACATGTAAACTATGTTTCAGTCAAAACAAGGCAGAATATGAAAGGAGGATTCGGGAACAGGCTTTACAGTTTAAAGATCCTAATCTTAAATAACTTTGATACAATAAGTAGTAGTGAGTCACTTGTGATATTAAAAAAAATCAAGAAATGCCATTGCCTAATAAGAAAATTTTATATTGTTTTAGTTAGACAATTAGTAATGCTGTATCGGTTTTTCTATTTCATCAAAATATACTTTTTTTTTTACTGTTAAGATGTCCACAACTGTGTAATAATAATACCAATATTTAAGTAAAAATTGTTTTATAGTCGTCACATGAAAACACTTTAAGATTTTCATTATAAAGTAAATTAACAACACTCAAAACAAATCATGAAAATAACGGTTATTCTTCATTAACATGATTTAATGTTAAATGTGATGCAAAAAATATTAATTTTTGAAAATATGAAGTAAAAAAAATAATGGGTGCCAGCACCAGTTATTGTGAACTAGTTTCTTGTATATTAATAACAGTTTCTTCTTCTCTGTGATCAGCTTCAGAGTTGATGGTAATTACCTCCTCTTGTTTGACTTCAGTTGTCTCTTCTTGAACAACATTATGAGTAATTTCCCCTTCTGTAAAAGAAGTGGTGATGTCACCTTTGCCTGCAGCCCACAAAATGTCTTTAATTTTTTGTAAACTGGTACCCCCTTCATCAGACATGAGAGAAGGTTGGTGGTCCCGCACTAGGTCCACAATAGACTTGTCTGCCACAATGATGACAGACTCTCCAGTACTGGAGTCATAAATTTCTAATGTCTCTGTCTCTTGGTTCTGTGGACAGGGAGAGATAAGATTAAGAACGACATCAGTATTTAAGTACAAAATATTTTTAAGTCAAGAATTTTTCAAAAACTCAAATCTGTAAAAGCTATGGAAAAAAAAATTAATTATATCTAAAAAGAGATTATGCGAAAAATTCTAATCCAACCTCATTTGTTATGGTTTCCTCTGTAGTTGTCATGTTTTCTTCAGTAACTATTTGATAGTTTTCCACCACTTCCCCTGTCTGTTCTTCATTTGTTTGTAAAATCACATAATTTTCTGTAAGCTGATATAGTAGAAAAGTGCATTAATATATTGCCAACAATTTTCTGTTTTCAATTTGTACTATAGAATAATATTTTATATGTAGACCTACTATCATTTTATTTACTGTAAAATTTTCATTTAATAGAAGTTACACAATTTTTTAAATTAAAAAATATTATAGTTATTACTGGTTATTTAATTAATTTTTTAACCATAATTGTTTTATGAACAGGGACAAACTTTTACATCATGTTTGTCAGAGTTATGTAGAAGATTGAAATCAATAAAAATTACAAGCATTGCATATATATCAATATTGCCAACCGTTTAACCCTTGATTTTTCAAATTTAAATTACAGTTTATTCTAGCAGCAAAAAAAAAAAAAAAAAAAAAAAAAAAATTCTATGGAATGAATACCATGAGAAATGTTCCAAATTTTTAACACCTTGAAAAACTGATTTTATTTTAATGTGTTGTCCAATTAAAATTGTTCAAATAAAATGTTGGTCACTCACCTCCTGGTCAGTAGACAGGACATACTGGTTGCATGAGTCCACCTCAGGCAGGATGTAGTGCTGGGTGTCTGCGACCATGGAGGAAAACTGGGCCAACATGGTGCCATTGTTGTCATGACTTGTGTCCATGTTGTCAGCATCACGAGTTGCGGAACATGGAACTAAATTAATTAAACATAAGTAGTTTCACAATCTTGCAATCTAAGGACCTAAATTAATTAAAATTATTTTGCTCCACCGCTTACAATATAACGAAAAAAAATTGTTGATATTTTAACCTGCTGTTACAGTTTACATACAAATTTTATTTCAATACACATTCCAATAATTACAATGTATTATCTTTATTCCTATATTAAGTAAAATGCTTATTAATATTTAAAAAAGAAAACTATAGTTTAAAAAGAAGTTTAATAAATTTGACCTTATGGGGCTTAAAGTTAAAATTTGTGTGATCAATACAATAAAAGTAAAGTTTCCCTTTCAACCCTGACGGTCTATTGGGCAAGTGAAGTAGAGTTCACTTGTTTCGATGCCCTCGACATATGAAGAGATAGTGTGGTCAGCACTATGCCCAGCCGCCTTTACTTTCCCTAACGTGAGTTAGGTACCCATCAGAGTTGGGTGGACTCAGGGACGGTCTACTGACTTGAACCTAGATTCGAACTCGAGACTTACGGGTTAGCAGTCCAGCTCTCTACCGCTAGACCACTCCGTCGCTTGATCAATACAATGCTTAGCTGCTTATGCTTTTCAAGATGTTTGACAAGTACTCATAACAGCTGAGTGAACTCAGACAGAAACAGATTATTATCAAGTTTTGCACAACTCTGATCCTTCAATATTAACAAATCAAGCCTCTACCACTCAACTACACCAGCAAAACTTGCATACAGAAGAAGCTTGACAGGGGACTTACTTTTAGCTTTGAGATGCCTGGATAATGTCCCTTGCTCAGCAAATGCTCTGTGACAAAGATGGCACTTAAATGGTTTTTCTCCTGTATGTTTCCTCATGTGCCTCTGCATGGCTCCTCTCTCACGGAACTGGCGACTACAAACTTGGCACTTGTAAGGATTGATTCCAGAGTGGGTTCTCAGGTGGACTTTTAGTGAATACTATATTGTTAGAAAAAAAAAATGTTTAATATATAGGCCTGCATTTAATATATACATTGTTGATAACATTAGAAATAAAAAGAAATGCAAATATAATATTTAATTAGTGAAGATATTTGGACAAGCTCTGTACATGTAAGAAAGTGCTATGATTTTAAAAACAAACATGTTGCTGACAGCCTTCAATGTGATTTTGGCACAGAAGAGTGGTATGATGTGTACCCTAGAAACCCCTATATAAAGAGGAATCAGAACTGTGCACTACACACTAAACACCTACACAAAAATGTGCAGACTTCTTAAACATCAGTGAGCTCAGTATTTGTTATTTAACTTAAGCAGTAGGGAGTTTAATAATAATGGTTATTAATGACATACAAAGTGTGTGTAGTCTGGGATTATTAAAACATTTTAAGCGTAATGAAAATAAATATGAGCATTGTTCATTTAAACAGTACCTGTGTTTTAAATGTTTTTTCACAAATGTTGCAACGAAATGACCGATCCAACGAGTGGATCCTCAGGTGCTGCTGGACGTGTATAATTCTTTTAAACATCTTGCCGCACTCTCCACACTTGAAGTTTCTGTTTTCTGTGTGCACATACATGTGTTTCTTCAAGACGTCGCGGGATGTGAAACTACGATCACAGTAGTGACACTGGTGTGGGCGGTCACCTGGAGTTGAGAAAGTCATGGCATGAAATTCTATGAAATGTACAGTGCAAAAAGTGTCAGCATATAAACTGCTACCAGAATTTTTTTAATAAAAAAAGAATTTCAGTAAAAATATTTTAAAAAGATATTTTAATCAAAATATTTTCTTGAAAAATTTCATTTTCAATAAGAATTCTTGTTACTTCTTTAATCATATATCATTTACGTAATTTATCTCTAAAAAATGTATTAAGTTAATTTTACTAATGTGAGATAAACCAGCTGCTGAACTACCTGTATGTATACGCATGTGCTGTCTCAGATAGTTGCTGCCCTTGAAGAACCTGTTACACACCATACACTGCAGTGTCCCTGTGATTGATGGCCCTGGTTTGTCCAGTTCTGATGGTGCCAAGTTCATCCTCAAACTGTACAATTGCTTCACTGCTGTTAAGGCATCCCTACAAAAAAACATACTCTCTAATTAAAACTTTTCAAGTTATAACATCCTAGAAAAATTAAACTTTTTAATGAAAAACTGATAGAGATTACATGGTTTAAAAATCAATAAAAAGTAACCTCACATTTGTGAATTTCTATTTTTATACACTCAAGTTACCTTAAAACAGCTTTTTTATCTTGCATAGCTTCCCCTTTATTGTTACTGGCATCATTCTCCATTGCTAACACACTGGCTTCTATATCCTGAAATAGGATTCATCTGCTTACAGCATACTATTCAATTTGACATTTCAAATTAATGTGTAAAAAACTATTAGGAACTCTAACATCTATCTATAACAATATGTATACTTTGTATGACTCATTAAGTCCCAGAAATAGACTCCCCACTATAAACACACCTTTCTTTCCAACACAAACCACATTTTAAAATTCATAAAATAAGTTATAATTTTAAAATAAGACTGAAATTTGTTTTTATTTAGCTTTTATAACTTTCTAAAATAGCTTTAAAAGAAAGCAACATTGTTATTTAATGATCCATCGCGGTCTGTCCATTTAGTACTCACATTTAATGAATCACTATGCAGTGAAAGAATGTGCTTCCTCAAATCTTCATGATCATTGGATAAAAAGTGACAAAGTCCACATCTTGAAGGCTGATCAGCCAAGTGACTTCTCAAGTGAATTTCTAAACTTTTCACAGTTTTCAAATCTTTTTTACACACCTGTAAAACAAGCCAGGAGAATATATTAAGTCAAGCCCTTCATTTAGTCAATGGATTAATCTGTTCTATCACAAAGTATCACAATCTTTAGAAAAACAAACTATAGAATTAAATTTTAACATAGTGTCAACAATAGTTTTAATGTAACTAGTTTGCCTTAGTCCAATAGCAACTTATATTTTTGGAGTGATTTTGTAACTAAAGAAGTGTACATTTGAGCAGTGAGCAAGTAGTATTCTAAAAATCTTTTACTTGCAAAGCTCATAAACATTTTAATAAAAATCTCACTAGGGGTAATTTATAGATGATCTCGAGCAATATTTTGTGTATGGGTGTGGGAAGTTAAATAAACCGGGAGTGATCTCCCCTAAACTTTCTCGAATATTCTTATATAAAATAACAGGGGATGGGAACTCGGGCTATAGACATGATTTTTAATCCATTTTAAATACTTAAAGTTTTAAAAATAGAATAAAATCTCGTAGACAAATTAATTGCACACCAAGTGAACGCGAATAAAAAAGCGCATAATAGTGCGCAATATTATTAGTACTTTTAAAATTTACATTAGTTTTTTGAGAAATCGGAAGTAGCGTAAATAAGTACTTCCGGTCAACGAAAAATTCTCAAAATTTGACAGAAGGTAGAGAATTAGACCTGTTACTTACATATCAAATTTCATTTATCTATCTGAAATAGTACTCAAGTTATAGGCTTTTGAAAAATTCAAAGTAGAAAAAGTACCACTTCCGGTTATCCGAAATCGCTCAAAAGTTGATACGGATCTACGATTTTGATAAAATACTTATATATGAAATTTCATCAACCTAGCTGTAACGGTACTCAAGTTATCGTGTTTACACACGGACACACACACACACAGACACACAGACATACGGACAGAATTGCAAAGCCCAGTTTTTCAGACTGGAATACGCATAAAACCTTTTAATTTTGATAAATCTGGATTGATAATTTTTGCCCGATTAAAATAAGTCCTCTATACTTCGGATGTGATGAAGGACTGAGGTGTAATACGGTGAAAATAGTTAAAATTTCAAGTGATTTTTGTGCACGATTACAATACTTTCTCTATACTTCGTATATACGAGAAAGTAAAAATGTAATGTAGCATATATTTTCTGTAACAGTTAAATGTAGATGAATGTATGTTTTGAGTGTGTATCTTACAAAGGCTATATGAATATAAAATATAGGATGTGTGTGCGCATGCGCTAAGGAAAGGAAGCAGAGAGAGGTAGAGAGAGCGCGAGGAGATGACGAAACTGAAGCCGTGGTTCTAGTAGTGTAGCTGCTATATTATCTGATATCAATAAAAGACTGTAAAATCACCAATAATGTGGTTTGTATTTGCCTTTAGTTTGTGCCATGAACCCAGTCATAAAAAAGGGCTGTGACATTTTCTTTATCTTAAAAATATAAGATGGAAATCATGTAAAATTTTCTTAAGGATTAGTGTTTAGGAGGTGGGTATGTGGGTTCAAACTTGATGATGTCATTTTACAGTAAGAGAGAGTCATCTAAAACTGTGTGAGATTATTTATGAACATTTTGTACTGCTCGACAATCAATCTTACATGGCACTGAGACTCTTTCAAAAGTTCCACCTCCACAATGTCCATGAGATCCGAGTCTATAGCTGTGCTGTGTTTCAAACTTTCCCCAATGGCAGCTTCCAGCTGTTTTCCCTTGGGTCCAGCACCAGGCAGGGACACTGCAATAGTTGCTTCCCCTGCTGTTTCAACAGCATCAACACTGGCAACATCCGCAGTGACTCCGCTGGTGCTAACCACTTCATTTCCTGCTAATGTGTTTACATCATCTACAACAGCACCAGCATCCCAAACCTGCACACAGAGATAAGAGTTTGTTAATGGGAGTCCTACCTGCATCAAACTGTAAACTGTCATTATTAAATAAATTAAAAAAAAATTTTTTTTACTAAATATGATCCTCAGTTTGTTTCATTTTGCACTATCAGTTATTCCAAGATTGAACCAAAAGTATATAGATATATATTCATTTTAAGATTTATAAGCCTGTACTTTTGATGGACTATTTTTTTATGGTGTGTCCAAATATTAAGTTATAATACAATAATTCCACAAAAATCTAAATTTTTCTCAGAATCACAGCTTGTAGATACTGAGTATAATTTGCCAAAGCTCAGAGACAGATTCTTTTACTGCTTAGACCCATGGGATCAAAATGCATACTGCTTTAAGATTTAATAAATAGGTTCCAAATAGATGTTAATACAAATAGCTAACAAAATAAGAAATGGCCACTATCTTTAAATTGAAGAAATAATAATAGTACAAGAAAATACACAATATCACTATCATAACTTTTTATATCAAAGAAATAAAATTTAGTACAGAAATAAGACCACACCTGATTGACCACTTTCTCAAGTGCTGGTGGCTCCTGGCCAGCCAAGTGACCTTGGGTTATAACAATTTGTTTAATGCCCCCCTCCACATGGGGTGAGCTGATGGTTGCCGTGACAACACCCTCTCCTCCTTCCTCAGTCACTATGTAATGGATGTCCTCTTTTTGGTTCTCAAAATCCATGACAAAATTCTTGGTCCCATTTGCGCGTACTGACCGCTGATTGGGGTCCACAACAGCTGGGATGTTAGGGTGGTACGTCCAGTTTTTCATGTATCTTGGGTAGGCTGATGTTGGAGTTTGTGAACAGTTGCGGCTAGAGAAAGAACAAAATCAAGCTAAAGGAAAAAAGTTAGAGAAAAAGATGGACTAACCAATAGTATGATTAATTTAATGACTATTATTACTGTAATATATAAGTAAAGTACAAGCTAAGTTCTCCTTTCAGACCTAGTGATCCATATGGCAGATGAAGTAGAGTTCATGTTTCTTAAGCTTGACATATGAAGGGATGGTGTGGTCAGCACTATACCCAGGCTTCTTTACTTTCCCTAACATGAGTCAGGTACACATCAGAGCTGGGAGGACTCAGGGACATCCTGCTACATTAAGTTCAGACAGAGATCCAAACTCAAGACATTACTGTTTGCAGTCGAGCACTCTATCATGTAACATACAAAAACTATAAGCTTAGAAGTGAACAAACCGAGCCTTCAAGTGACGTGTCAGGGCCCCTGATTCTGTAAACGACCTTCCACATCGCTCACATGCAAAAGGACGTTCTCCTGTGAAAATATTTTGATTAACCACACAGATTAACATTTAATAAAAAGCACAATATTTTGGTTTTGTTGAGAACTATTTATCCAGCTACAAGCTATCATAAAAACAATGGTGGTGGTCTTTTATCAGTTTAATATTGTCTGTTTTGAGTATTCAATTGAAATATAAAGACACAATTAAAATGAGAAATATACCATACTGAGATGCTTAACAATAAGGAAAAGAAAATGCAGCAAAATAAAAGATCAATAGCTGGCCAAAACTGTAGTAATGGAAAAAATGTTGCCAGTTATAAATTATGCTCAAAAGAAAAATCAGCTACTGATGAAGTGCTGGGAAAGGTTAAATTACTAAGTGTTAACACGATGCAGATAAGTTAACTGTATCAAAAACCTGAATGGAATTTTATTAACCCCACAGTAGAAATGATTAAAAAAGCTTAATTTCATTGTTTCTTTCCTTTTTTTAAAAACATTTTCAACTAACCTGTATGTCTTCTAGTGTGACGTACCAATCCACCTTTTGTTTTGAAAGCATATGGGCAGTTTTCAAAGCTACAAACAAATTTCCTTTCATCTGAATGTACCAATGCATGCACTTTTAAAACTGTCAGCTGAAATAGTACAGATATTTTTTTCATTGGTAGACCTATAATACTGGTGGAAAACATAATCAACACTCACTGTTCAACATCTATTTGAAATACTTTCAACAAAAAGTTTGAAAGCCTTGCCAAAACAAATCCCATTTCTACCTGCTATATTTTAGCTTACCTCTTTAAAGCTCTGGCCACAAACTTCACAAGAAAATGGTCGCTCTGTAGTTTCATTTTTCCTATCTTTCAATTTCTTCTGCTTGGCTTCTGCTTCGTAACCTGTTTTCTCAGAGTCCTGGGCTTTTTCTTGGTCCTGGTGGACCTCTCCTAGTGACTGCTCAATAATAACATGGATCTCTTTTTTAGGTTCAATGTCGTCATCTTTTTCTTCATCTTTTCCCTCAACTTTGAAGTCTTCATCTTTAGCATCTGATTCTCCAATTATCAACTCATCTTCAGAATTTTCTGATTCATCAGCTTTATCTTTGTTTTTATGATCGTATGTCATATGCCATCGAAGAGTCGCCTCTCTATTATGGAGTTGAATGAGAAACAGAAGAATAGTTTTTAGTTACTAAGAATTCACTTTATATTTTCAAATGGTCACAAAACATGCAATAGCATGCTATGTCTGGCTGATAAATATTCACAAAAGAAGGAAATAAACTATTGTTTTATGCATTGTCAGTAGAAATAATTAGTACTTAGTTAAGTAAACTAAAGGGTCTTAAACAAATTAAAATATACAGAAGGGTAAAATGTTGAAAACAATACATGATCAGTATCCATTAAATAAATAACAGAACCATACAAATGGTGAGAAACATTGTGAGATATGTCACTATATAATATCTTGTTATTCTAGAGAAAAACTATTATAGTAGAACAAGCAGTATTCAAGTATAGTAGTATGAACCTTTTGTAATTGTCAACATAAAGATTTACCTTCTGAATTTCTTGTCACAAAGCTTGCAAATATAACTATTTTCTTCAGGCACAACTTGAATTTCAGCTACTGTTGATTTTTTCTTTCTCCCTTATAAAATAACAATAACAGTAATTAACATGAACTCTTTCAGCATCATCTTCAAGTGATGTAAGCTTTATACACATTAACATTTATATATTAAAAATTAATTAACAAAATTTGTGGACCACTAATTTCAGTACGTAAAACAACACATGAAGTTTTAAACATTATTAGTATTAATTATCTAAGAAATTATGTATTTCATATTGATGACATATAGGGTGTAATTAAATAAAAAAAGGTGATCTAATTAAGACCATACCTCTTTTCTTTGGCAAGCATTGATTATTTAATGGCTTTGGTTCAGCTGCCATTGGAAGAATGTCTGTACTATCTTGTGGCTGTTGTTCTTGTTTAACAAAAACTTCTGGCAACGATTCTGAAGGTTCTATGTTGGCTGAGGTTTCTGTATGATCTTCATTTTTTTGTTTTTTGGTTTTTCTTTTGCCTTTTTGTACAAGTCGAGGCAAAACCATTCTTTTATCTGCCTTGGAGCGTATTTGTGCAATTCTGAAGTTTTCATCTTTGACTTTATGCTCCAAATACTGAGGCAAGTTTTTGAATATTTTATTACACTTCCTACAGAAAAAGAAATCATCTTCACCCCCAAATTCAGGTTCATTTGCTTGATCTGCAACTGCAAACAAAAGAGTTATCTTTAAAATTATTAATTCCAAAAGATTTGAGTCTTGAAAAAAACACTTAGACAATCTAGAGGACAAAATTAATAGAACACTGTTAGTAAATGTTAGTGAGTAGGCTACTGCAGTATGATGTATGGTCATGGACAGTGTTTCCATTTTACATTTTTTTTCTCTAGGGGGCACTTGAAAATTTTGGGATGGGGAGGGGAGGGGGCAGACTTAAATTTTTAGGGGGATGAACCCTGGTTAAAGTATATAATATTTTGTAGGCCTATATCACTTATATTTCATTTGAGGGTGGTGGGGTGTGTGAAAAAGAGGTGTTTGATAGAAACTCTGGTCATAGCATAGATAGAGGAGTACTATTATATTATATAGTATAATTATACTAGTATTATCACAATGGGTTTTTGTGTGTGCAGGTATCAAAGTATCAACTGTTTTAGTGTTTGGGGTTAGGATTCAGTCAGGTTTACTTGATACAGTTAAAATATAAATATTAAATATTCATAATATTAATATTCAATAAACTGAACATGCCATTGGCATATGAAACTGATCTAGATCTAGTATGAGTATTTTAAGTATTAGATCTAGTATTAGACTAAATCTAGATCTAGTAAGATCTAGATTTTATTCTAGATCTAGATCTAGTCTAAGAACAGCTAACCGAGCTATATCTACTTTTTAAAGTATTTTTAATTTTTTCTTTCATATTTTTAAATATTTTGTTTAGCTTTCGAACATAATACATTGGCCCATATTCCCTCTGATGTAGAACTGTTTTCGATAGTTACAAAAAAGTTACTTTGTTATTTAGACAATTTTATAATTTGTATTGCTCTTTTTTTTCTTCAGATCGGACTACAAAAGTAAAGAGATGAAATTTTATCTTAGAAAAGTGGGCGTTACCATCAAATTCGATGAGCGATACATTGTTATCAACAACAGGGTTGTTGTCGTTCTCCAACTCTGTCATTTTCCGACCTCTGGTCTATTCGACGTAAAATTAATAAAATGGTTGCCGTTTGAACACAACATCGCGTTAAACGTGTTAATACTCAAATTGTTTTGTTTTGTTTTAAATTGAAAAAAAAATGATTATAATACTTTTTTTTTCATCTGTTCATTAAATTTATTGAATTGCATTTTAGGCAATGCCCCATGATATAGAGTTAAGTTTTAGGACTAGTTTTGTGTTGTATTGTTTTGTATAGCCTACTTGCCGCACTCCAGATTTCTATATTATTCATATTGAGTCAAATCTAGATTTAGATCTTGTAGATAGCCTAGCTTATTCATTATTGCATGCATAAATACCAAAATAAAGTGTCGTATACGTTTTACATATCTGAAAATTAAGTTAAGAAGAAAAATGTCGTTGCCCTGGAGATTTTAGAGCTAAATACTCTGAATAGGCCTAATACTAATAAATAAGCAAATAAACAGTGAAAGTCTTTTAGGCTTTATCGCCTTTATAGCTTCTTTTTAAGTCTTTATTAATACTTGGGTCTAACTCTTACTTAAGTCTTTTATTTGTTGATTTCAAACATGGGTTTTTAAAAGCCTACTTTTTAAATTATACTTTGAATTTTTATTCCATTTTATTGTTTAAAAATGAACGGCGATAAGCCTATAGAATTATAGATCGAGGCATAAAACAGTTAAAACAGTAAAAGCTTTTTTACGACACCATCTGTCCGATACTCTTTTCGATTGAAGCGGCACTAGGCCTAGGTCTATTCTGTGTAAGAAAAAAAATGTTATTTTAGAAAAACAACTGACCACCGTCGACATTGTACAAGCGCTTCACTGAGGCGTAGCGAATAGAAGGGGGGGGGTGCGGAGCGCACCGGGTGACACCATTTAGGGGGGTGACACCAAGGCAAAAAAAGAGCAAAATATATACAGAAAAATGATAATTTCACTTAATTAAATGATTAATTAGAGTGAATTAAATAGTCTTTTAAGAGCAAAGTGGGTAACACCCGACCTCGCCACGCCACTGGCGCTTCATTATATATTTATACAAGCACTTCATATATCACTGTATGGTGTCTTTCCGTTCGGCCCCAACAGCTTTTCAACGCGACGTAACTCGACAAGTTAATTTTTTTAGATGGGAAACATCTATTAAACTGAGCCTTCAAATGTAGAGTAGTGCGTGGCCAACAGACTATACAGAACTCCCATGTACGGACTGGAGCAGGCAACTCTGCGGGGGGGGGGGGGGGGGGGGGGTGACGGACTTGACGAAATGGAATTTATATAGAAAATATATACTTGTAACAGTGCCCCCCCCCCCCCCTCTCCCCGAGAAATAAAGTCTGGAAGGAACACTGGACTGGATTCGAGTAAGGCAAGGTTGCCTATAGTTTCACCATTCTTGTTTCTGCTGGCCATTGATGATTGATTGGATTATGAAGACGTCAACAGAGAACCAGTTGGATGACCTGGACTTTGCTGACAACCTTTCGGCTCCTCTTTCACACACACACACGCCAGCTACTGCAAGATAAAGCCGCTCAGCTAAATTTTCTATATACCTGAGTCTAAACGTTCGCAGAGGGAAAAGTAAAGTCCTCATAGTCAATACACCCATCAGCACCCCTTTAACATTGACAAACAAGACGGGACAGAAGAAGACACACACAAAAAAAATTAGGACGGACAAGGCAAGAACAGCCATTAACCAACAAAAAAATATTTGGGGTTCTGGAGATCTAACTCTTTGAATACAAATCCGGGTCTTCAACACACTTAGTAAAACCCGTTTTTTTTTTGTTTTTTTTTTTACTAACACATGGAGAGTAACCGCCACAAATAAGAAGAAAATTCAAGCATATAAAAACGCACGCATCTTATAGATCCTTCGTATGTGTTAGCCTAACACCATCAGAAATGAGGTACTATGGCAACGGTCAGACCAACTACCAGCTGAAGAAGAGATCCTCCAGAGAAAATGGAGATGGATTGAGTACACACTCAGGAAGCCTGCATCCATCAAGACGCCCTTATCTGGAATCCTTAGGGCAGAAGGAAAATAAGGCCGACCAAGGGAGACCTGGACAGTGTTTCTTCCAGACTTTTTTCTCCGGGGGGGGGGGGGGGGGCACTTGAAATTTTCGGGAA
This sequence comes from Physella acuta, assembly GCF_028476545.2. NCBI lineage: Eukaryota > Metazoa > Mollusca > Gastropoda > Physidae > Physella > Physella acuta. The sequence goes on along the minus strand of NW_026732540.1, from coordinate 68,633 downwards.
GGGGAGGGTGTGGGCGGTAGACTTTCTTCGGGGGGGGGGGGGCGGACACTCCCCTTAAAAGTATATATTTTCTATATAAATTATATAAATTTCATTTCGTTCCGGGGGAGCGGTAAAAAATGTTCGGAGATGCCTGGAAGAAACTCTGGACCTGGAGACGTGACCTGGAATAAGATACCAAGAAGACTGGATATATTTGGGGACAGTCGGAGAGTCTAGCCCAGAACGGATATGCCTGGAAAGCTCTTGTCAGCGGCCTATGCCCCTTGAGGGCGACATTCTAACCTAACAATAATAGAACATTCATTATGGCCAACCGTATTCTATTTACAATGTAATGATAATGAGGTCGCTCTTTCGGACCAGACGGGATTATTGTGCTTGAGTCAAATGCCATCTGGTTGGACCATGAAACGTCCTACGTATTCAATCCGGGATCCGAACTCGAGATTTTCGTGATATTGGTCACACGATTTACCGTCCGACCACGTCGTCCCGATAAATTTAAAGCAGGCTACAATTCGCTCATACACCAAGTGCTTAGCTAAGATCACAAGCGCGTGTTTTGCCCAATAAACTGTCACATCCGATAAGGCCACTTAATCATTCCAGCACTGCCACCATGCCCTCACACATTTAATTCTAAACTACAGACATGACTTCCCCTCCCCCCCCCCCCCCAAGGCATTTCAAAACTTCATTTACATACTTTATTCGTAGGTCCTGTAGGTCTAATTATCTTCTGATATTCAATGCTGAATTTCAATAATAATGCACGACATCTCCTTTCTGTGAGGAGCGCAAGATAACTACAATCAAGTGCCGTTGTCATAACTTTAGCAGCTGGACCTTCAGCGTACTTTCTTTTAACTTATTTGCATGTCCATCTTCCTTCCTCTCTTTGAGCTAGATTTTTTGTTTGATCCTATATTGACCAGTGTTCTACTTAATTGCTACGCGTCTTTTCTGTTGGGGAGGCATCATGCTACATATCTTGCGGGTCCTTTACTTTTTGGCTTTTATCCCAGGTGTTTTTAGGTTTTGTCTATTTTATAATTTTTTAGAAGCCTGAAGAGTTTTGCGTTTTGAGCTTCCCGTTTCATTTAGTCTGATGATGTTGGTCAACAGTTTACGTTTAAAAAAGTATAAATTAAAAAAAAAAACATCTTATCTTTTGTTTTCTCTCTCTGTCTCGATATGTGTGTGTGTGTGTGTTTATGAAGTTAAAATTAGCGCATGCATAGAACATATTATTTCTCTCTGACATGGAAATGGACGGAGGCTCTTTTATGCCTATGCTCTGTTGGAAGGATGTGCACTAACTACAAAGTGCATTTGATGTGATGGATACAATGCATCTTCGATATCAGAATCTCCGTGGAGTGTCTTTCTAATGCACACTCTCATAAAACGATATGGTCGCTTCAAACCATTGTAAATTTAGTAAGAATTATGCTTTAGGGTAGCTTTGCAAACATAACTACCCACGATGAGTGTTTAGGTCTAACTTTTTTTTACAAGCCTTTATTTGTACTTTTTGTATGTGCAATATGAAGTCGAAACCACATGTTTGAGAAATTTATAAGAAAAATGAAAGTACAAAGCAAGTTCCATGAGTTTAATGTTGATTTTATGCAAAAATGAAAAACTTAGAGTTCATAATACTCAAAATACCCAAAAGTCATCAGTTTAAATTTAATGTAAACAAGAAAAACAAGTTAATAAAAAGTCTAGTGACAATTTAAGCGCAATTTCCTTATGTTATCTAAAAATAGATAGACGTATAATGCTGGGGTGCGTTCAAGCTAGGAGAACGATCGGTTTGTAGGTGTTTATTTAATTTTAAATTTTTTCGTGTGACCGAACGAAAGGATATTTTTGAAAACTTTCTTCGGCAATATAGAGTCCTTGCAAACACGTGACCTAAATCACGTGATACCTACGCCCGCCGCCACAGTGGTGTACATCAGACGTAAACACAATCAGCTGTTCGCCAGCGCTGGACGTGTTCACCAGCGCTGGGGACGTGTTCACCGTATGTAAAGAATCGCGCCCGCGGAAAAATATGTTAAAAAACTTGAACTCTTAGGAATTGAAGATCCTTATACAGTTATTGACAGTTTCGTGGATAATATAAATATGTGGCCGAAATTTCTAAATAAAAATACTGTTAGTAATACCGTTTGCGTTTAGAGTTTAAGTAGACGAAGCTGATCAAATGCAGTAAGAGGTTATCTACTGTAGCAAACGTGAGACCACTTAACTCCTACAAAACCCACACTACAACGGCTAATATAATCCATGGGTAGTAACCAATCTGGATAGCATGTTATACAATTTAAGACCCTTATAATCCAGCAGGGAAGTAATCAGACACATTAATACTGACGTTCAACTCTCATAATGGCTGCCCCCACCTGTATCTAGCCCACAATAAAACCAAAGAGGAGTCTGCCCTGCCCTCCCCTGAAAATGTCTCACCTCCGTTATACCCAGCCCCACAGAGATAGTATTTCTTATATAATTTTGACCCTCAGGGCCCAGCAGGGAGAACAAAGGGGAAAGTCCCACTGCTCTCCCCTCAACACTTCTCACCTCGGTGTCATGTTATGTCATTTATAGCACACACGGCTTATCAGGGGAAAGCATTAAGGCATTAAGAATCTTAACTCTGGACAGCTACACACTAGTATACTAGCTACACACTAGGTGCCTACTGTAAACTACTAGACTGTAGGCCCTATGTAGACCTGCAATTGTATCAATTGTAGACTGGGTCCATTGTTATTATTCTAAACCATCTCACTTATAATGTTTCTAGCTTGATTTGTTTCTTTTATAAACAGTGGATTTAAAAAAAAAATTAGCCTAATCATTAACCAAATAATAATAATGTGGTTATTTGTTGTTGGCTGGTATGATCTAGATTGTACTACTAGGCTACAAAAACTTAGTAGACCAATTACTAGATATGAATTTGAATTTAATTAAACTCAGTCCAGTATCAGATACATATTGCTGTAAAAAGACAACAAAGTAGGTAGGCCTTAGTAATTTATTAAAGCCTTCTAGTACAATAATATCAACTACATGCTTGTATAAAGTTTTTACAATTTAATTTAAGTAGCAGATTCTAGATCTAAGTCTAGTCATATAGGCCTAATCTATTTCAATTTCAGAAAATTTCGTTTGCTAAAAAAATGATTAGATAATAGAGCGAGATTTTAGATCTTAGAGACAATTAAATGCTTTATTAGGCCTATTATGACTACTTTTGATTTATTATGGGTGTATTTTGAATCGAATGTAGATCTAAAGTAATTAAATTTAAGTAAAGAAGTAGATTCTAGATTCTATGTCTACCCAGCGGAGCCAGGTATTAGGCCTACTATTAGATCTTATTATTCTTATTAGCCTATTACTTTTGACTTTGTCTTTTACTATTAGTATTTGTGAAGGTCGAGCATATTTGTTTTATTAATAGTTATCTTTTATAATTAAAATGAAGTTTATTATTTTACTGTCCTTACATGAAACAAAGTATCGAGAACTGCATTTGATCAGATTCGGCTACTTTAACTCTAAACGCAAACAGTATTACTAACAGTATTTTTATTTAGAAATTTTGTCCACATATTTATTTATACGAAACTGTCAATAACAGTATAAGGATCTTCAATTCCTAAGAGTTCAAGTTTATTAACGTATTTTTCCTTTTCCGCGGGTGCGGTTCTTTACATACGGTGAACACGTCCAGCGCTGGCGAACAGCTGATTGTGTTTACGTCTTGTGTACACCACTGTGGCGGCGGGCGTAGGTATCACGAACGGACGTGACGTCATATGAAAGAACTCTATTGTTCTAAATTATGGCAGGAATCGATTGGTAAATGTTTCAAGTCGCTAAGTGGTCTGGTTGCCGAGATATGGGCAAAAAACTGCATTTTTCGAGGTTTTTTTTTTTGATTTTCCGTGAAATCCAGGAAGGAATTCCGGGAATTTTTTTGGCCCACTATCATCCTCGGAACTTGCTTAACAAATTTGCTTTGGAACTAGTCCTCTATATTGCTTCGTTGAGGAGGAGATATGACTTAAAGCTGCGAACACACATCCATCCATCCATTCCCAGAAAAGACGAGTTAATAAACGCAATTCTCCAGAATGGAAATTGCGCTAAAAAGTAACAGTAACAATAACTTACAACTATAAAAGAGCGTTAACTTGATAATTTCCTGACTTTTTAATTCTTTGTAAATCTCTATATAGAATAATATAGATTCTATGCCCTATTTAGTATTTAAATTTGGCGTGGAATCAAGCGTTTTGAAAACGAAACGCATCAAGACCAAGATAGATCTAGACTCTAATTTGGCCTACGTTCAATCATAAACACAAGATTATTGATCTGGATTAGATCTCGTTCTAGAATCTACATATTATGGAAAATCTAGGCCTAGGCCTAGTTGTAAATTTCGGGGTTTAAAATAGCAGGAAGTCACCGGAAGCTTTTGGACACTATCGACAAATTTCGACAAGATGGCGAACGAAGTAACTCACGCACCAAACAAAACATGGGAATTAAGTCTTTATGAACTGCATAGAACACCACAAGATGCTATTACGGATAATACAGAAATAGCAGTATCTCCTAGAAGCTTACACAGTGAACTTATGTGTCCAATATGTCTAGATATGCTCAAAAACACTATGACAACAAAGGAATGTTTACATCGGTTTTGTCAGGAATGTATCATAACTGCACTTCGCAGCGGAAACAAAGAGTGTCCAACTTGCAGAAAAAAACTCGTATCTAAGAGATCCCTAAGACCTGATCCCAATTTCGACGCACTAATATCCAAAATTTATCCTAGTAGGGATGAATATGAAGCACACCAAGAAAGGTTAATGGCCAAACTGAGCAAGCATCACAACACATCTGCCTTAACCACCAGCATTGAAGAAGGTCTCAGATTGCAGGCACTGAACAGAGCTCAGCGTGTTCGTAAACAAAACTCAGAAAGACGACAAGATGAGGAATCAAATGATGGAAACGTTTCAGAATCGCAAGGGATGGCAGAAACTGATGAAAATATGTCTAACGACGCAATGCACCCCAAAGCAATTAAACATTTTTCAGATGACTCCAGTGCTGAGAACTCCACAGGAGAAGCTAGTATGTCAGAACACCACTCTAGAGGTAGTCCAGAACCAGTAATTCCTCAGCTGGTAAATGAAATTGAGCTTATTTTCAAACCCCATCCTCAAGATTGTGATCTTATTGATCCAGCATCACAGACACGCTATATCAAAACAACAGCTAATGCTACAGGTAAAAAGTCATTTTGATTTTCAGCATTGACTTTTAGTTCAAATTTCTTTTAGCAAAAATATTGTTTTTGTTGATTTTTCAAATTTTAATATTCCAAAATGCCTACCCAGAATGACTTATTTAAAGAACCAGGATATTAATCACACATGCATATTTTACTTTTATGACAGTATGTAAATCTGCCACACACAGTGGTCATACATAAATGTAATGGAGTTATAGGCCTACAACTTATTTAAATATTCCTTCTCATAAATGGCTTTGGAATACAAAATTTCTCACACACCTAACTTCAGCCTACCTAGTTTTTAGTTAAAAAATAACACTGCAAGCAAGGGATAAACCCTAGTCAATAGTAATATTGATATTTGTTTTGATAAAAACCTGTTTCAGAACTCTGTGGTATTTCTTATCTATAGTATTCTTTTTATTTCACATATTTGAGGTAAAAAAAATAATTGAAGTTGGACCTAATACTAATAGATTTGATTTTTAATTATGAATAATTATGTATTTTCTTGGAGCTTAATTTAAAGTAACCTAATTCCATTCTTCTCTTTTAAGTGGATCATCTTTCAAAATACCTTGCTATACGACTTTCCTTGGATAATGCAACTGATGGAGAAGATGGTAAGTTGAACTGTATTTTAGTGTACAGTATTATAATGATCTAAGACTAAAAATTATATTTTATTCAAAATTTTAAAGCCAGCAATCAGTTATTAGAAGCAGGTCCAATTATTACAAATTAATTCTACTCAAAGCCTTGAAATATATTTTTTTAAATCTTATACAATTTTAGCTGAAGACCAGTCAAGCAGCAAACTATTTGACATTTTTGTATCATCCCAACCTGGACATTTTGTGCTCCTGAGCGGACCTACAAGCTTGGAACAAGTAAAAGAGAAATACTGGAAAGTTAATAAACCTTTGGAAATCTTTTATTCAGTGAGGAAAACGACTATTGCCATGTCAGCATTTAAAAAGCTGCATACAGAAACAAAATAAAGGGAATCGCCTCAGCAACATCTTGGCTAATAGTGGTAGAAATGCATTCTTTCTGAAATAAGAACATGCATGTTATTTTTACAATTCTCATTTGAGCACAAATGTGTTGACCCTTTCTGTACTGCTAATTCATTGTAAAACAGCATTTGTTAGGCATTTCAATGGTTGTGGCTTTTAACAGTTGGATTTATTTAATGTCTGAGCTCCTTTTTTTTTGTCAGCAAGTAAAATTATCTAGTGAATAGAGATTAATAATTGTGTCTTAAAGATCTGGGTTTTTGTGTGTGTACATTCTTAAAGTAATTAAAACATGTTTTTAGTTCAGTCTATATGGCTTTATTTAAACAATTCTATTGCTTTGTTTCCTAACTAAGGTGGTTGATCAAAGTGTATTTCTAGTTTTTTAATTCTTATCACATTGTGCAATATCTATTTCTTATAAATTTTTAGTAAGACCTAGTTTTATTTCCCCATAATCAGTAAAACCTTGAGTTTAGCCAGCTATGTTTGGAAATCTCCAATGAAGTTTTACAAAAAATATCAGTTAGTATTTAAAACAAAATCTTTGACACACTATTATAATCTTGAACCACATTGCATTATTTCTTTAAACACTTATGAAATATTTCCTAAATTCTTAAACACTTCTACAGTACTAAACCCTATTGCATGGAAAATAATAAAAAATTAGTGTAAAATTTTAAAAGCAATTTAATTTTCTTTTGAAATTATACAAAACAAATATTTAAAATTGTTTTCAAAATATGTAAAGCTAGAATATACATATTTAATTAAATGGCAACAGCTATTACATAATGAAATATAAGCAAACTATATTGTAAAACTGGCTCCGATATGCAAAGCAGAAAGATATTATTAGACATCAATACCCACTGGGGTTGCTTAAATGGTCATAATTAAATATAAATTAATTGAAGGCTTGTATTAAAATAAATTTGTGCATAACAGTTCTTCAGATTTTTTTAAAAGCTACTAATTTTCATCTTTAATACAGTAATTGTACATAAAATTGTTCATTAAGTAAGTTGTACTAATACAAAAGGTTAAGCTGAAAGGACATTCATGGCTTATGTTATAGTGATCAAGTAGATGGAGCTCTACCTAATGCTGGCTGAGGAAGTATCAGTCATCAGAACCTTGAAATTATTGGATTTTGAAGTGATATATACTGAGGAAGTTTGTCGATCACTAAGATCATACTGCACTTTCATACTTTTAAGATATAGCTGAAAACATTTGTTTTTTCTAGAATAGATGCACTTTGTTTACTTTTGGTTCCTTGAATATCACTGGATTTTAACCTCTGTGTACAACTTAACTTGTATATACTCATTGTTGTATCACCACTGCCAACTTCAATTAGTTCCATTTCTGTTTTCTTATTGAGCATTTTTCTGTTTTGTCTGTACTGTTCTTATGAGAATACTGTGGGATTTTATTTCTATATAAAATATTTACAGTATGAATTATTTCATCAATTTTGTTTCTGACTTGTAAAAAAGCTACATTTTTTGTATGTTAATACATTGTAAAAACAATAAACTGTAGTTTCTGCATTCTTTAATTTTTGACTTCTTAATCTTAGGGTTTTGCATGAAAATTAAAGCACTTTTTTTTAAAAAGTATGAGGAGATGCAAGCTAGCAAAAAAACACCTTTTGGATCTGATCCTTGATTGGGCTGATGAAGTAGAGTTCACCAGTGTCTGTGAACATTATGTTGTTTTGTGCCCAGCCACCTTTACTTTCTCAAAGTCATGTATTCATCAGAGCTGGGTGGACTTTGGAAGTCAAATGGACATTTATTTCATTGTGGCCCCTGGGGAGCAAAGGGCTGCAACCACACCTCTCTACTGGACTCTGTTTTGAATGTCTCTATTTATGCCCATGTAAGCCTGGCAGCCTTGTCTTATCTTCTACGGTACTCCTCCAGGATTTCCTTGGGGGCCTACTTTCCTCTTCCCCTGGAGATTTCAGTCAAGTGCTTTCCTTGTGATGTTGTCCTCTCCCCTTCTCAGGGTATGCCCTATCCATCCCCATGGACTCTAGCCGGGGGTCCTAACTTTTTTGACTATCTGAGGTTCCTTAATTTCTTTACTGATTTTTTAAGTTTTTTGAGCTCTACCCATAATTGTTCACAGTCTGTTGGCATAAACAACCAGTGGTCAAGTTACATGCCAAAGATTTGTATCAGTCAGTGTAGCATTGTTTTGGATAAAATACCTGGTCCCACTAAATAATATTACCTTTGCAACAAGTTTGTTACACTGCCGCATATTGAAAAAAAAAACAACTGCTGCATGATAGTGCAATAGATATAATAAAAACTACTCATTGATACATTGTGGAAAACCGTTAGATTAGAAATTATTTTAGATTGCAAATTTAATGTTGAGAACTAGAGAAGTCACACCTATAGGAAGTTTCGATTTTGATTCTTCATATTTATACCCAATATATAAAATAATCTTGTATATTTATAAGTAGTTCACATTCTTCCTTCAACTTGCTAGCATGATATCTTGATTAGTAATGCTTGTCAAATAATGCATAAAAATCAAAAGGTGCATATTTTATTTCACTGTACATTCAAAGAAGGAAAACGTGGAAAGAATACTATTTACATTGCCAGATCTGACTCTGCGCAAATGAAAATTGAAGAAAGCACCTAGGATTTAGTTCAAGTAGTCAAGAGTAGCAAGCAATCCCATGAACTAGGCCAAGTGCCCATTAAAAAAAAATCAAACATGAGTAATCAGGAAAAATATTAATTCCTAATGAAATCTAAAATAAAATGGATACATTTGGGAAGTTTCCATTTTAATGCGAATTTCAAATTATCATACGATGTAATCTCAGGAAATTGTTTGAGAAATACTGTCATTATTTAATTATAATTTAATAAATAATTAACATTTTTTGCGAAATTTTAAAAAGGAACCTGTCTAAATGCCCTAAAATAACTAACAGGAAGACGCCATTACATTTTAGGATATTTCTTTTATCTAGCCGTTGCTCTTAAACTGTTTCACACAGAGGCTTCAACGCACAGAGAATCTACGTTATTGCAATAAGGTTTGATGGTTTCTAAATTTATCTTTCTAAAAGTATTGCTTAAAAATTATTTTTGTCCTTCTTATATCACTCAAGTCTGAAGCACGTTAACTCTACTCTACTGTCCACGATGATCGGCGATCGGGAAACACCGGGTACTCGTTCTGCTAGAAAGAAAGTATTCAAATAGTCGACTCGAAATATCATCCAATTTTAATACTAGATCTAGATTCGAATATAAAAAGAATAACTAATAGCTTAGACTTAGACTAAATTCTAATAATGGGGCCTATCCAGAAATAATTATAGAATAGAAGTATTTAGTATTGGGGGTAATCTATCGTTTTGGGTACGTAAAATCGCCCGCGACTAGTAATGTGAAAAACAGGTGACTCCTTACATTTTAATGATTATTTCACATTTTGAGGAGGATTTATGTTTTGAAAAATACAAAAATGTTTCCTTGTTTCATTTATGTACCTGTATTTAAACAATTGAATTAAAACTTTTGACTAATAAATGAACACCAGCGATGTTTCCAACAGATGCAACCATGCTCATTTACTATAGCAGCCATCTTGTTAAAGTTTTATTTTTATAGACTTAGCGCGAGATTCAGGCGGAAGTCACTCTATTTTACAAATGGCTGCTGTTTATATAGCAAATCTTGCTTGCAGACACTGCTGTTTAAAGTTAATTTCTGGCCTATATTGATATATTTAGCCATTGATTTAGGTTTATTATTCATTTATCTATAATATTTGACACAAACATATCACAATATAGTTCTATTACAGCCTTGATAATGAGGTAACGTTTTCGTACATTAATAGCCGCGGGCGATTTTACGTACCCAAAACGATAGATTACCGTATTGGGTAACTCACAATTAATTTGAATTAATCTAGGCCTATATTACTGTGACTATATTAATATTTTTTTTTAGGTTCATTTGATTTGCTGACAAATGTCAGAAACAACAGACACTGCCATAGAAATGGCTGATGCTACTCCAGAAGAGAGCAATGAAGAAATCAAAAAGGAAACAGAAGAAAATGCAGAAATGCAAACAGAAAATGAAAATGTAGATGGTACTGCTGCACCTGAAGTTGAAGACGTAGTAAAGACTGAGGAGGAGCTAGAGCAAGAATTAAAAGAAACTCAAATAACTATCCCCCGGTATGCACCTCACATAGTTCCTGAGTGGCAACGTGAACAAATGAAAGGTAAAAAAAATGGTTCATTTAGGCCTTAAAAATTTTTATAATTTTTCTAAATTTAGAAATAATAAGCACAGGAGAATGCATCAGCTTTTTCTAAATAGTAAAATTATGTGTATAAAAAACCTTAAGTTAATAGAAATATACCTAAGTAATTTAAATGGCAATTTTAAGAAAGACAGTAAACCTTTAACTTTAATCAACACTTATTTTTTTGTTGTTGAAATTCTGACATTAGTTTGCTTTATCTTTTGCTTTTAGAACGCTGGATGTGGCATCTACGTATATACCCCATAGACCAGGAAGATTGTAGAAATTGTATATTGGACGCTGCCACAAAGATTTCCCAAGAAGCTTGGTATTATGTGCCAAAGCGTAAAAATGGACAAGGGTAAGCTAAAGATTACTATTTTTAACTGATGTTAAAAAATTTTTTAAAGATCAGTTCGTGTTTCTAATAAATTGTTTATACAATTTTCACAGTACTAAACTCTTGTTCATTAAATAAAGCTTCCAGCAGTTACACTACCTACACAACGGCCAGATAACAAATATATTGAGCAATGTTACTAAAACACTACATTGTTTTATTTTAATAGGATAGCAGAGTTGTGTATGGTATCTAATAATGAGGCAAATGCTGTTATGGCCAGAGTGGTCCGAATGCCTTTTTATCATCACTTTGTAACAATAGAAATAACTCGTCGTAGTCAAGAACAAGAAGGAGAAGTAGATCCCAACTCTCCACAGACTTTGTTCAGCAAAGTAGAAGAAACAGGTATTTTATTAAACTATATGCTATATGTTGCTTTCTATTTATTAAGTACATAGATACAATTTTGTCCTTAAACTGAAGTTAAGCAATTATTATTTATACATTTTTTTCTCTCTGTTGTAGCCACTATTGTATTTGATTCAACGAAGTCAGAGAAAATAAAAAATACTGCCACATCCAGAGGTAAGAGTTCAAAATTCATGTTGACAGTATTTTGCCTTGCTTATAAAAAAATTTTCAACATAAAATATAAATTATTAATAACTCACGTTATTTTTTTTCTTTATTCATATTAGAGGCTAGCAAAGTAATGTTATTAGCAATAACAAAATCCTGTGAAGTAAGAATCAGATAAAAATCTTGCAATGTTTATATTTTGGCATGATTATGTCTTGCCATTTTGTACTGTTTGTACTCTAAAACAAACCATGGTTCCTGGGGCTGCCTTGTTCGCCAAGCTTCAACCAGAGACCAAATTTTACATACTGACATACCAATCTTCTTCACAGGCAACCAGAAACGGCGAAGTCTCTGGGTGCGATATTTGTCAGAAAACACAAGCCCAGAGCTCCTTCGTGTTCTTTTCCCTCTATCACAAAGCACTGAAGTACAAACGCATGACAATTTGCGGTGAGTAAAGGAGGACGCCTGCACATTCTGTAGCATGTCCTCCTACTGGCAATCTGCCTGCTAATCTTAGATGGCCTTGCACATCCTGTAATGGGCTAAAGAAGGTCACAAGATTAACAGCAAACTTTGATTTTGCTGATATGCCTGATCAGAAATAGTTTGTGAGATTTTAATCACATCAGTTCACATTTTAAGTAGCTGTTGATAAACAGCTTTTTATTTTCTTAGTATCAAATACATTTTAAAGGGTGGTTGCTAGATAAATATTTTTGCTTTAATGACAGTTTTGAAGGAATGTGGTTTAAAGTATTTTTACTTTCAGATTTCTCAACGGTAAGTGTCTTTGAATGTCTATAATTTATTCATTTGCAAACATTTTACTGATATGCAATTTGTTCAATTAAAAAAAATATTCCTTTGATAATTTTTGAATACGATGTGACATGCATTTTATAGTTGAAAAACTTTTTCTTAACAGGATTGGTCATGTAGAGGCAAATTCTAAGACAGATGTACTTATCTTTATGAAGGCATATGTTACAGTTATTATCAATGAAACTCATATACTAGCTTTACAAAACAAGGAGCCATCTGAAAATGAAAGTGGTAAGCTAAATGAGAGTAGTTGAGGTTAAATGTACTGTATTGAAAATATAAAAATGAAACATCCATTTTACATGTTCTAGAATGAAATTATGTTTTATTTTGATTTATAGAAACCAAAGCTGAACTAGAAAAATCAGTCACTGCTGTAGAAGATCTCCAGTTAGCACCCACAGAGACAGCTGACAGAACAGAACAACGTAAAGATGAGAGAACTCAAACCTCCAGAGTGTTGAAAAGAACTCTACAGCAGCAGCAGAGGGCTATTGAAGGCAGAAGGAAGGACACTGCAAACAAGCGGGGCAGAGGGGAGCCACCATCTAAACGAGGCTCTGGAGGCTGGGGGGATACACGATTTGACAGGAGGAACGGGGGAGGGAGATACGGAGGTTCAGGTGGATATGGAGGTGGTGGCATGTTCCCTGGTGGTGGTGGACGTTATGGTGGTGGTGGTGCAGGTAAAAATTATTGGTATTGTTCTTTTTATGTAAAAAAAATTACGTACAGTAGGGTACTTTTCTTAGTAGTATTAGTTATTTTCCTCATTGATACTGTTTGTAAAATAATTTCTTTTTACACTATATTCTGTACATTAATGTAGCTCTGTGATAGTTTTTCATATAAACAACCATATAAAATTTTAAAAAGTTGGAGTTACATAGCTTTTTGAATTATTGAACTCATTTACTTCAAAATTTTATACTTAAAAACGCCTCAGGTTTCTATTTTGAACTGTTAATACTTGGAAAACTATTTTTAAAAATTGCTTCATAAATCAGGGGAGTCATACAATTTTTAAAAAGAATTTGTGTTTACATTTTGCAAACATAAATCGTTGCTAACGGATACACCACAAAAATTTTCAGGACTAGTGAATCCCCAAGACATGGCTGCAGAGATGATGATGATGCAGGCACAGCTGAATCAGACAATACAGCATCAGTTGATGATGCTCAACCCTAGAGCTGGTGGACGATCTGGCGGTGGTGGAGGTGGTGGTGGCTATGGTGGAAGGTTTGGGTCAGGTGGAGGTGGTGGTGGTGGAGGAGGTGGAAGACGTGGAGGAAGATCAGGTGGTGGTGGGGGCAGAGGAGGAAAAGGCAATGGTGGAAGAAAGTAAGTGGAAAGTATCACTGCTGTTCTTTGTCTTGTTGTTTTCTGCTGGTGAGAAGATGGTTTTTGTCTGGTCTGTCAGACATCCCTAAACCCTTCTCCTAGCACAAATGTCTGAAAGGGTTAAATTATTTCCACATCAGTAGTGATTTTTTAACTTAAACCTGGTGTTGAATTACAGGTTTGCAGAAAAACTGATAGTAAATAGTGAGAGATATCTGGATTAGGCAATATTTTGTGCACTCTTGCTAGTCATTTAATAACTGATGTAGATCTATATAATATATTGACATGCTCATAGACATTTGTTCTTAATAGGCTAAAATATCAATGTTAGGTGTAATCAAGTTCAAATGACTATCCAATGTGTTAGAAAAAAGTAATGTTCCCCTTTTTGAATCTGACAGTCCATGGGGCAAGTGAAGTAGAGTTCACTTGTTTTTGTGACCTCTGCGTATGAAAGGATAATCAGCACTTTGCCCAGATGCCTTTTCTTTCCCTAACATGGGTTAGATACCCGTCAGAGCTGGGTGTACTCGAGACTTTTGGGTTGGCACTCTCCTGCTAAGCCATGCAGTCACATATCCAATGTGTTAGCTGTTTAAAAAATGTTCTTTCTATATCTTCCTGTTTATACGTGTTCTCAATATGTTGTTTGTTCTTGTATTTTCAGGGGATTTGGATGGTAAATAATTGAGGTTCAGTATTGTTGTAAGGAACATGACCAGTCTGCAGATTTTTAGTATTGAATTGTACAAAAAATAAACATAGTATATTAACCAATGGTTGCCATGGCATTTTGTTGTGAGTTTAATCTGATTGGTTGGTACAAGGTGGATTCATATCTGATTGGTTGATATATTTAATGTACATAGAACTTGAAAAGCTTAAGGAAATGAATTTTTAACAAGAGGAAATGATTTTAGTGTGCCCTCTGCTTGCAGGTCACGAGTGTTCAAACTGTTGATTACTGTTGTCAGTGTAAACTTGTGTAACACTTGATTTGATACATTCATTCTGTCATGGTCTCATCATCTTGTTTTTTTTATTATTATTTAGCTTTGATGTATGAATAAATGGCTACTTTCAAGTCAAGCTTTACATTGTGTTAGTTCACTTATTTACATTGTATTAATTCCCTTATTCACAAGAAGTTTACTGGCAGCCAGTGTCACCAGTCTGGTACTGAAATTGTCATTAGCCCTATAATTGTATAATTAGACCTAAATAAAACCATTTTCACCAAAGCCCCCTCCCTCCCCCCCCCCCCCCCCCCTAAACAGGCATTGAACAAGCTATAAACATCACAATTAACACAAGAGAAAAGACAGATTGTATCTGGTTGTCAGAAGATATCAAGATGCCAAAGTGGAGTAGAATATTTATTTTTTAGAAAAAGGCTCTTTGGTCTTTTTTAGCAACGACTTCTGGGCAATAAAAAAAAGAAATAGGCTCAATATAAATTATGCCTTTTTTTTTGGTTTCCCTTTATTCTTCCTCTCATACCACTTACTCCATTCAAGTGAAGAGTGAAACAGTATGAGCAGGTTTATATAGTAATACATACATGAAATTTTACATACAGTATA
Source organism: Physella acuta (assembly GCF_028476545.2). Taxonomy (NCBI): domain Eukaryota; kingdom Metazoa; phylum Mollusca; class Gastropoda; family Physidae; genus Physella; species Physella acuta. The sequence continues at coordinate 53,294 of NW_026732540.1, read as the reverse complement.
GATTTTCCTTATTGTAAAGGCATCACATACATTTTCTAATTTTTTTGTTTCTGTTTGTTTAGGCATATTGTAGCAGAGATGCATATCAAGTTTCATATTATTTATGCATCTCTGTTACAATACGGATAAAATTCAAAGTAGACTCATCTAGTTTCATTTAATTTGAGTCTGATTAAAATTTTAGCCGTTATTTCGTATTTTAGAAAACCGTTTTAATAGGCCTAAATTGTAATAGAAATTGATTTGATTACTCGAAGTAGACCGATGACAGTCAATATTTTAAAAAAATCGTGATGTAAAACAAAAATTCAACTGCAATTTTGAGGGGGTTAGTAGGCTGAGGTGTGACGTCATTTTAGAGGGGGGGGGGGGTCTGGCTTTTTGTGACGAAGGTGAGTGGGGGAATCTTCGAAAAAAAAGGTGACTTCATTGAACTCCCAAAAAATGCATTTGTTTCATTTGAATATTTCTAGTTTTTTTTTTCTAAAATAGAAGCTACCTATATTTAGACCAAGGTCATTTCTTAGTAAAATTCTAATATATAAAAGACCATGCTTTTTTTTCTCTTTTTTTTATATAATTGGTTGTGTTTATTCAAAGATGGAAATTTGTAAGCATAAAATGCACAATGAACACGATTTTAAAAACAATAAGACCAATACTTTAAAATCTGGAGTGAACATATCAAGTTTGCGAATAGTATATACATTAGATTTCTCCAGGGGTTAAGTCCAATTATATATAACATATGACATTCATCTGACTCAAATCTTCCGAGAATTTAAAAATAATTTAAGCTGGTCTGCAGTGGCGTAGCGAGGTCGGGTGTCACCCGGTGCGGCACTTAATGGTGTCACCCCCAGAGGCGTAGCGACCCTTCCCGGGGACAAACTTTCAATTTTCGATTTGCACCCCCCCCCCCCCCTCAAACTTTCGATTTGCCCGTCTTAAAACACTATTTGACACTTGAATTAATCACTTAATTAAGTGGAATTATCATATTTCTCTATATATTTTGCTATTTTTTGCCTTGGTGTCACCCCCCTAAATGGCGTCACCCGGTGCGGCCCCCCCCCCCCTTCTCACTACGCCTCTGCTGGTCTGGATGATAAATGATACATGACTTTGTAACTATACTCAAAAAAAAAAAGTAAAAAATAAAAATGATGACATTGCTACTTGGATGAAAATCTTGTGAGTCCTTGATGCTTTTATCTGCTGAAAATAGTTGATTAAATCACAAACCACGGCCACGATCGTTTTCATTAACAATTTCAACTCCAGCATCTTGGATAAACCTTTTTGCTTCAGAAATAGCGTTTTTGCTCCCAGATAACTCAACAGAACTTCTACCAGATGAGTCGCCATCACGTGACACCTTTATCCGACAACCACTGTCTGCTTCCATGTCTCGTATTCTGCTTCCACCACGACCGATTATTCTGCCTATTTCAGATGACTCAACATAAATTGTTTAAGATTCGCCACCACCATCACCTCCAACGCCTCTACCACCGCCATCGCCACCATCACCTCCAAAGCCTCTACCACCGCCGCCGCCACCACTACGGCTTCCTCTGACATAATCATCTCGCCTACCCCATCCATCGCCGCTATCACGTTCTCCTCTGCCCCATCCTCCACCACGTCCACGCCCCCCCCCCCGTCATATCCACCACGTCTACCTCGACTACCATTATAATCACCACCACTAAGGCATTCTTCAATTAGTCTCTTGGGAAATTTAAATCTCTTCTGTTGTTCCACTGATTTCATTCCACCCTCATCCTTCCTCATCTCTGGATATTTTGATTCTGGCATTACTGTCTTGTTCTAGATCTCTGATTTTACTTCCACCACGACCTATGACCTTTCCCACACCATTTAAGGGGGGGGGGGTGACACCAAGGCAAAAAAAGTAAAATATATATAGAGAAAAATTTGATGGGGGGGGGGGGTGCAAATCGAAAGTTCGAGGGGGGGGGTGCAAATTGAAATTGAAAGTTTGTCCCCGTGAAGAGTCGCTACGCCTCTAGTGGGGGGGGGGGGGGTGACACCATTAAGTGCCGCACCGGGTGACACCCGACCGCGCTATGCCACTGGTTGAGAACGCTACAACTCTGGAACTGTGATATTTGCAATGGATTACTAATATCACACTACATGTGCGCCACTGGTTTCTCTCTCTCTTTCTTTCTTTCTTTCTTTCTTTATTTCTTATTATTTTTTTTACATTTATTTATTTTTATTTATTTTTTAATACTTATATTTTCATTAAAACAAGTTTTTTCCCTATTTTTTTTTTTTACAATTTTAAAAAAAAAATTACTTTTATTTGCAATTTAAAGAGAGTACTTTTTACTTTCTCGTATATACAAAGTATAGAGAAAGTATTGTAATCGTGCAAAAAAAAATCGAGATTTTTACAAATCTCGACGTTTTACACCTCACTGATACGGAAAAACGTAATTTTGCAATATTGTCCGTATGTCTGTGTGTCTGTGTGTGTGTGTGTCTGTGTGTAAACACGATTACTTCAGTACCGTTACAGCTAGGTTGATGACATTTCATATATAAGTATTTTATTAAAATCGTAGATCCGTATCAACTTTTGAGCGATTTCCGATAACTGGAAGTGGTACTTTTTCTACTTTGAATTTTTCAAAAGCCTATAACTTAAGTACTATTTCAGATAGATAAATGAAATTTCACATGTAAGTAAAAGATCTAATTCTCTACCTTCTATCAAATTTTGAGTAATTTCCGTTGAACGGAAGTACTAATTTACGCTATTTCCGATTTCTCAAAAAAACGCATGTAAATTTATAAAGAACTAATAATATTGCGCACTATTATGCGCTTTTTGCTTTGGCGTTCACTTGGTGCGCAATTCTTTTTCTACTAGATTTTATTCTATTTTTAAAAGTTTAAGTAAACAAAAATCATGTCTATATTCCGAGTTGCCATCCCACGTAGTGTTATATTAGGATACTCGAGAAAGTTTAGGGGAGATCACTCCCGGTTTATTTTTATTTTTTTTTTAAGTTTATTTATTCATTTTTTTTTTTTTGGTAATACTAGGTTTAATATAGAAGAAAATAGAAAATTTAATATTTTTTTGAATTTGTTTTGTTTAAAGAGAGTAATTTTAGCGCAATTTCCATTCTGGAGAATTGCGTTTATTAACACGTCATTTCTGGATGTATGAATGTATGAATGAATGGATGGATGGATGGATGGATGGATGGATGGATGGATGTGTGTCCGCAGCTTTAAGTCGTATCTCCTCCTCAACGAAGCAATATCGATGACTAGTTCCAAAAGCAATTATGTTAAGCAAGTTACGAGGATGAACACAGGCCATAAAAATTTCGGGTTTCTTTCATGGATTTCCCGGAAAAGCCAAAAAAACTCGAAAAAAAGCAGTTTTTGGCCCATATCTCGGCAACCAGACCACTTAGCGACTTGAAACATGTACCAATCGATTCCTGCCATAATTTAGAACAATATTGCCGAAGAAAGTTTTCAAAAATATCCTTTCGTTCGGTCACAAAATTTTTTTGAATTAATTAAAATTTGGACCGAATTAGTAGGCATTTTATGCAACCACACCACACGCGTCATCACGTTCAATAGCTGCGCCATCACGTTCAATGGCTGCGACGTCACGTTCGGTAGCTGGGCGCGCAATGGTTTTTAGTCATGGTACTCTATTGTAAATAAAACATGTAAAATACTGAATTTTTTTTAATAAAAAACGTTTTAATAACTAACCAATGGTTTTACTAACCCTGCTCTTGATTTACGCTACGACAGAGCTATTTTTAGATAACACAAGGAAATTGCGCTAAAATTGTCACTAGACTTTTTTTAATTACTTGTTTTAATAAAAAACGTTTTAATAACTAACTAAATTTTTTTTAATAAAAAACGTTTTAATAACTAACCAATGGTTTTACTAACCCTGCTCTTGATTTACGCTACGACAGAGCTATTTTTAGATAACACAAGGAAATTGCGCTAAAATTGTCACTAGACTTTTTTTAATTAGATCTACTTGTTTTATCATGCGTGTACTTAAAAACAATTATTTGCAAGCTCTATAACAAATTCTCAAGGAGATGATTCGGAAGTCTTTGAAATAAAAATGAAATTCGTCAAAGCTGTTACGTTTTAAATTATGCTTGTAAAAATTAAACAAAAAACAGCTAGAAGCTTATTCTTACGTATTTTTAAAAATTAGGAATGTTTACAAAAGTAAAAATCATAGATGCGAATTAAAGTTATATCATAAACAAATCTTTCATTAAATTAAAAAAAAATTACTTTGTGAATCAAATAAACATTGTCTCCCTTGGGTAATTTGACATCAAGTAGGTAAGCGATTTATAAACTAACGCCATTTTTATTAGATGCAAAGCACCTAACGTTTCTTCCAGACTTTTTTCTCCGGAGGGGGGAGGGAGGCACTTGGAATTTTCGGGGGGGGGGGGGGGCAGACTAAAATTTCCGGGGGAGCGGACACTGTTAAAAGTATATATTTTTTCTATATAAATTCACACTACACACACGTAAATCTAAACAATGATAAAAACTTTATATTTAGTCTATATAGGCCTATAAAAGACGGTGACTCAAGGTAAAATATTTTAATGTTTTCACACTACACACACGTAAATCTAAACAATGATAAAAACGTTTATATTTAGACTATACAGGCCTATAAAAGACGGTGACTCAAGGTAAAATATTTTACTGTTTTCACACTACACGTACATAATTCAAAACAATGATAAAACGTTTATATTTAACTATATAGGCCTGTAAATATAACACGATAACCTGTCAAATTATTCTAGCTCAATTTTATCCCCCTCCCTCCCTCCGCAAGACATCAGAACAGTGACAGTAATAAATTATTAAATTAATATGTATTTAGAACAAATATATTTTTTCTTACAAAGAGCAAAATATTTCATCACATTTATTAAATTCTCTCTCCCCCCTCCCCCTTGTATACTTGTATTACATCATTACGGAAGACTAAGCCACAACTCTCCCCAAGACTGTGGCATTAAAAATAATTGATCCCTTTGTGATTGTGAAGCGTCGTCTAGTAAAGCGAGTATAGGCTTATCTGAACCAGTGCGTGAAATTTTTCTGTTTGATGTTTAAAAACAATCAGCCTTAAAATCAGCCTAATGGACAAGAGTCTAGAGCAGGGGTCTCCAAACTTTTCAGTACTAGGGCCGCATTAACTATCAAATTTCAGTGCGGGGGCCAGTTTCTTCCAGGCATGTCTTTGATTTTTCTGGGCATACTTCCTCAGCAATCACCAACAAACGATTTGAGAGGACTTCGCGGGCTGCATCCGGCCGCGGGCCGTAGTTTGGAGACCCCTGGTCTAGAGTGATACATGGCATTTAGCCGTTTTAAAAAGAAAACCCACGATCAAAGTAAATATAATGCTAAAAAAACATAATGCTACATTATTCTTCAGCGTAGGAACAACATTCGCATTCATTTTTACCTTTAAAAAAATTTGTATTTGGAATAATCTGTTGTGCTTATAAGAGGGCAGTTTTTTTGACGATGTTTTTGTTGACTGAAAATAATTAGCAGTAGATGTACGCTGTAGCGTCAAGAAGAGGGGACGTAGTGAGGTCCGCACCGGGTGATACCATTACGAGGTGACACGAAATCGAAAAATAGTAACATAATTTACCGTCAAAACAATGTTGTATCCAATTAAAATAATAAAATAGGGGGAGTGGGGTGGCAACAAACTTACAAGGCAAAATTGTTTTTATGGGAGGGGGTGACATCACCAGGTTATACCCGACATAGTGACGCCGCTATATACAGGTAATAACAAATTAAATTAGTTTATCTTTAGCAGATACTATCGCAACACCATTTCACTTTTTACACAGAATTCCATTCACCTGTTACTTGGATGTTATTTCATCATATATGTTATCTGGAAAACAAACATATATATATATATATATATATATATATATATATATATATATATATATATATATATATATATATATATATATATATATATATATATATATATATATATATATATATATATATATATATAAATAACATATGTGACGGTGTGGTCGGAAGGTAGATCATACGAATGCTAACCCGGATGTGCCGAGGTCGAATCCCGGGTAATGCCAGTATGACGTCTGTGAGTCCACCCAGTTCTGATGGGTACCTAACTTACATTAGGGAAAGTAAAGGTAACGCTGTATAGTGCTGACCACTTTATCCTTTCATACGCCGAGATCACAGAAGCAGCTGAACGCTACTTCATCTTACCCGTCGACTTTCAGGTTCGAAAAAGAATTTCTATTGAAATTTTATTTAGACCTACATAAAATAAAAAAAATTCTTTTCAGTTGTCCTGAAAAAAAAATGTTTTAAAACTCGAAACACATTTTCTCTGCGTCACAAATGTTTTGATTCAGAAAATACAAATGAGTAATGACTTCTCGTTTGTAGAAGTCCTAGACTAATCATAACATGACAACAACATGACAACAATCAACAACATGATAACAACAAAAGAGTCACCGTCAATGTTTTTGCTGTAATCAACGCTTGAGGTGTCGTAATCGGGAGCAAGATAATCAAGGTCTGGCGGTTCTGAAAATACACAATTTTATTTTGACTTCGAATTTGAACAAACTGAGCATGTTGATGAGTCTTGGCGTGCAAACAGTGCAGCACAGATTCAGACACGTACATGGATATATATATATATATATATATATATATATATATATATATATATATATATATATATATATATATATATATATATATATATATATATATACACATGAGTCCGCTGGAAATGTGTAGTTGCAGCCCTTTGCTTCCCAGGGGCCACAAAGGAATGATGATGATGATGATATATACACACACTCAAAAACACACACACATATATATACATATATGGCCATTTTCAGCAAAGTGGCGCCTTTTTGGAAACTTTTTAAACTCAAAGTTTTAAAATAGGATATTTGTTAAAAATATTTTTAGTCGGCACATCTATGTAAATCACAAGATTTCTTTTCATGCAGCTATTAAGGATTATTGTACTAGTCTAGTAAGAGGAGTGTCTATATTTACAATACGTATTAACAGCTGCATCAGTTTGCCATTCTAAAAATAACCATTACGATGCATTGCAATGTTTAAGAAACCTCTACGGGTAGTACCACTTGGCAAGAGGGGTGTTACGTTTAAGGCAACTGTATAATGTATTTGCTTATGAATAATTTAATTAGAAAATGTTATACATAAAACTTCACACATAATTACTTTATATATATACAGTTTGAATCGTGTGATTAATTTAAAAAAATTACAATACAGAAACAAATACAACTGATGTGGCACCTCTATTTAAATTTACTTATGAGCAAACTGCGTAGTGGTGGGGACATTTTGATAAGGTCAACAACGTCATCACGATGAAGTAGTAGTATTCTTACAGTGTGGGCGATAGTGATTACGATTACAAATTATATGAAACAGTTACAACCCCCCTCCCCATGGACCCCTCTGTAAAAAAAAAATTGTCATAATACCACTGCTACTTATTTAAATCTATTTCTGTAATATATATGTGTGTAATATATATTTGTGTAATACATATGTATGTTTAGAACAGTCATCTAAAAACTGACGCTATGTTCACTCTGAGTTGGTTATCTCCCCCCCCCACACACACACACACCTCACCACCACAATTGTGTAGAGCGACATTAATGTCACAACTAGGTATACACTTAGTTGGATAATAGACCTAAAGTAACCGGACAGTGGTGAATAAAGTTGAACCCACCCCACCCCCACCCCCGAACTGATCTGTTAAGTACATGTAGAAAAACGCGTAATGATGTACCAAAGTACGATGCCGCCAGAAAATTAGCGTTTTAAACGTAAAACTCTGTGAATATTGTTTTTGCAATTACTAGTAAAAAGGTGTGTGATCAATACAGTGATCTAACCCATACCTATCACTCTGTAAAAAAATGATTTTTAACACAAAGAAGCAGTAGTTAATTAAAAATATATGATCTGAACTAAAAGACCGATTTTAAGTTCATTGTAGGCTGTTACTACAGATACGTTTTTATTAAATCGAAAAGCGTGGTTTTATACCAACTCTGATTTTAAAAAACTTTCATTATCCTGTAATACTTTAGCATTTATGATGACGATATATTAAATTCTGATTCTAGACAAAAACATATTGCAAACACAGTTTTAAACAATCTCATTAAATTCTTAAGTAATTATTTATTTGTTTTGACATTTATAATTAAATGTCTAGATATATACATATTTATATTAAGAGAGTGATTATTTCCCCTATTTCACTTGTCTTTAAATAATTTCCCAGGAATTATTATGTACGAATTTTTTTTACAAGAATTACAAAACAGATTGCGTTACGTTCATTGCTTTTGGTTGTAGTGTGTGTATATATTTTTTTGTTTAGATTGATACAATTTTTGTTTTGTCGGCCTATATTGTGTGTTTTTTTCTTATTTCTTCAGAGTGCTACTTTCAATTTATTTAACATCATAGCGAAGTAATGACATACAGCTAGTAATTATATATATATATATATATATATATATATATATATATATATATATATATATATATATATATATATATATATATATATATATATATATAATACACGTATATAGAACGTGTTAGAAATTCTGCGCCTTTTTTTTTGCTCTTTTTGCTCCCCCTACAACTAAAACCTGGATCCGCCTCTGGTATACACACACATACATAAAACAATATATTGGCCTACCTAGCTTTAGGTAGTAATGACAGGACATCACATCTACATCTATCTCTGGCTGAGGAATGTGATAGAGAGTTGGCTGGTTTGTGTCTCTGCTGGGATTTGATCCTGAAACAACAGTTTGTTTGTAGTCTGTAACGTTGTGTTGGTGCTGTGTTTTTACGCACTCAGAACATTGTGAAAATTGTGATAGCTTTTTTTTTGCTTTTAAGAGAATTATCTGTTGCTTAACATCAGCTTCGAGTGTTCGTTTGGTTTGTTGCTTTAAGGAGTGGTTTATTATTGTGAGTCGCGGTTTTATGTGTTGTCCGTTGATTGCGTGTGGTATTTAAATTTTATACATTTTTTTTTACTGCACTTCACCCTGTTGTCACTAAACCAAACCCCACAGCCGAAATGACGTTTCCGATTTTCGCCCACTTCATCTCCACCCAAGCGCTCTCCTTTAAAAAAAAACCCAGTTCTCACAACAATTAGTATTTATATTTGATCACGTTTCTTTTAAAACCTACCAATGTAACGATAAGCACCTCGTCCCAAAAGTCTGAACTTCGCTAAACGTCGCAGCTTGCGACACTATTATATGGACGAACCCAAAATTGGGTTATAATCAAACTCAATGTGTATGAGGTTTGTGGTTTAAAGATGAAGTTCGTTGTCAATGTGGTTTGTATTCATCATGCGGCGTGTGCTTCAAATGTACATCTTTGCATATTTGGTTGTGATTTAAAAGTGGCCAATTATCTATGTGATGTATGGTTAATGTGTCTAATTATCTATGTGTTTGTGGTTAATATATTTCTAATTATTTATGTGGTTTGTGGTTGAAATGTGTCTAATTATCTATGTGGTCCGTTGTTTAAATAATAATCATTAAAAAAGTTTTTAAAAACCCACGTTTTCTGATTGAACTAAAAAGTAGAAAATAAATACTATACATCACAATAATGCAAGCGATCACTCTACTATAAGCGATCAAAAACGTGGGGCGCCGAAGTAAAAGTTATATTACTATTGATTAGATAATACTACTGACTTTTATTAGGGAGCTTGTAGAGAGTCAACAGTATTAGAAACTGTAAGAAAATCACGGCGCTCCACGTTTTTGATCGCTTTTTTAATGATTATTATTTTCTACTTTTTAGTCTTTGTCTGTTTGTTTGCATTAAAATCTTGCTATCGATTTTATCTTTTCACTTTTTTTTGGGTAAACGAAGACAACTCGTAAAAAGACAACTCGAAAAAAAATCGTTGTGTGAATACGTTACTGACTAGAACACATAGATTTGAACCCGTGTCGAGTGGGATAGCAATCGTGTGCCCAACCACTCGACCATATCGTCTCCCCCAAACCGGCCTATATCCTGTAAGTTTAAACTCGGTTCAAAGTAAATTATCTGACCCTAAGCCTGTGGCAACGTTGGATCGTTCGCTTCACTGCGCGCGAGGTACGCGTCGCTGGTTTTTTTTCTAATGGCTCGAAGAGGAGAATTATATATATAGATTATATAGCGGTCTAAAATGCTCAATAAAATGTTTCCATTGATCAATTTAGTAATAATAACAATTGCATATTCTATGGTCATCCAAAAGAAAGCTTCCCTGAAAATTTCAGCGCGCTAGCTAACTGGGAAGTGCCAGAAATTTCGATCGCAAGATTTGATTGGAAAGACAAACAAACACAGACACAGAGGTACACACCTGCCCGAGATCGTGGCTTGCTGTTAGCTTGGACATGCGCAGTCTTGGTATAATCGTTGCTCTGGGCGCGCTGAGCCTTCTCGGGTCTTTCATTGAACGTCTTCAAACCTGCCAAACATACCAGCATTCAGTGTTTCTTTCAGACATTTTTCTCCGGGGGATACTTAAAACATTGGGGGTGGAAGGGGGACTTAAATTCCCGGGTGAAGGGTGGCAGTAGCCCCTCGAAGAGATGCCTGAAAGGAACTCTCTCAGCAATTCAATCGCTCATCAGCCATAGCAGATCACCTTGATAATGCTCATTGTTTCATCGGCATCTTTGACAAACAATCCTCAATAGCTTTTTTTTTGCAATTTTTTAACCATGTAGATCTTTGGTATGTTAAGGTGTGTTTTTATTTATGGAATATTATAATTTTAATCAGTTTTTATCTTTTTCAAGACATTATTTTGTGTTTTTACTGGATTTATTTGCACATTTTGATTTTGCCATCCGTGCCAAAAGCTTAACATTACGGAAATTAACCCTTTCGATAAGATTTAATTAGTAAGTTTTTTTTTTTAAATTAGATTGAGTTAAATAAATTATGAACTATGTAAGTATGTGAAACATCTTGATAGCAGGCACCAAGCAGAGAGCAGCAGTTTAAAAAAAATATTAAAAATTCGGATTTATTGAAAGTGTTAACGACACAACTCACCTTGCTGATGACGGGATGTTCTACGTCTCCTTATACTTATACAGACGACGATTGTAATAATGATAGAGATAAGCGCGACACCGCCACAAGATGCACTTACAATTATCACTAGCTCCATGTCTGTAAAAAAAAAGGGGGACTTCAAAAAGTTCATTTCTCCAATGAAGGAGAATAAAATGTACTCTCCATTATTAAATGAGCATAAAAGTTATAAAAAATACAAAAAACTATAGCCTAAAATTGAATTTTTTTATTTAAAATAATTAAAAAAGAAACACACTGTATTAAAACAGAAAAAATACGAAAGCGAAAAAATACGAAGCACAGAATTATGCCCTACCTTTAAAGCAATCAGACCGATGCTTGCTACCGAGGTTTTTCGTTGTTTCACCGTCTGGGCACTTCACGCAACTGTCTGCAGGCTGCTCAGAAAAACTTCCTTTCCCACACCTCTCGCATTGGCCACTTGTATGGTTGGCAAACTCACCGCCTTGGCACTTTGCTGGTATATATATATATATATATATATATATATATATATATATATATATATATATATATATATATATATATATATATATATATATATATATATATATATATATATATATATATATATATATAGATATACATAATCTCTTCCATAAACCATACACTTAAGCTTAATGCTTATATATGTATAAATGAGGACCATATGTAGTGTAAATGTATGGTTTGTTGAAGAAATTAACTAAATGGCGCATACATAAAAACACTTACATAAAAGACACAACCTACTTTCAAAGAACAGTTTTGACAATTTCAATTGATAAAAATACTGTAAAAGACCTTTTTAATACAACAAAATCGAAATCTTAGAACGCTTAGAGCACTGATAGAGAAGACCGATATTGAACACTCACAAACGGAACACTCATACAGAACACTCAGAACACTCATACAGAACACTCATACAGAACACTCATACAGAACACTCATACAGAACACTCAGAACACTCATACAGAACACTCATACAGAACACTCATACAGAACACTCATACAGAACACTCAGAACACTCATACAGTACACTCAGAACACTCATACAGAACACTCAGAACACTCATACAGAACACTCAGAACACTCATACAGAACACTCAGAGCACTCATACAGAACACTCAGAACACTCATACAGAACCCTCAGAACACTCACACAGAACACTCAGAACACTCAGAACACTCAGAACACTCAGAACACTCATACAGAACACTCAGAACACTCATACAGAACACTCAGAACACTCAGAACACTCATACAGAACACTCAGAACACTCATACAGAACACTCATACAGAACACTCAGAACACTCAGAATACTCAGAACACTCATACAGAACACTCAGAACACTCATACAGAACATTCAGAACACTCATACAGAATACTCATACAGAACACTCAGAACACTCATACAGAACACTCAGAACACTCATACAGAACACTCAGAACACTCATACAGAACACTCAGAACACTCATACAGAACACTCAGAACACTCATACAGAACACTCAGAACACTCATACAGAACACTCAGAACACTCATACAGAACAATGTAACAGTAAAAGAGATGGCTGAGATCTTGTCCAGATAAGCCACGCCAAAAGTTAACCCCCGCCACCCAAAAAAAAAGGTTAAAAACAATATGATATGAAACTTGTACTTATAGATTTTATAGTAGAGGATGAAATTGGGACGTGCCATTAATCATTTGCATGTTTTAGGTACCTTTAACTCTAGCCCTCAAGTTTGCTTGCATTAAATTGAAACTGGCAAACACTTTTCGCGTGTGCACTTTTTGCATTAGTGGCGGGGCTTATCTGAACATGACTAGATGCTTGATGTAGAACACTGATCGAGAAGACTTACAGCATGTTCCCGATAGATCCATGATCTCTCCAGATTTACAAGGCAAGATGTTTATCTGTAAGTAAATTATCAAATCAGTTCAGTTGCGTAGCTAGGATTTTCGGGCCCCTATGCTAGACTACAACAGAGTTAAACGAAGAAATCAGCTGCTACTTCCGATGTAGGGTTTTAAATAATACGAGCCGGCCCGCGGCATAACATACGCCGCTATTTAGTTGTTGTTTTTTCTACTTTTCAGTAATTCATAATTTGTGAATTCGACAGTACCAACGCTGACACTGAAAATATTTCTTTAAAACACTATAAGTAGCTCGTTAAGGACCATAACCCCCCCCCCACCCATTCCTCCCCCCCCCCCCCCCCCAACGTTTAAAATCGTTTCAAACTAAATTATCTGCCCCTAATAGCCGTCACTAAACCCGACTCCACGAAGGTAAACATGGCGTGAACCACAGCTCACTAATAAGACCATGTAGGGGTGGGGATGGTAGGGAGCGCGTTTACAGCTTGTTTTCTAGCGTCTCCCAGAAGAGAATTATATATATAGATAGATAAATATTCGGTGTATTTATTTTTTATACATCCTGATTGTTTATATATCGTAGGCCTACTACCCCGTAGTTTTGTAATGATGTTACAGGCTTACAGTTGATTTGATTTTTTTAAAGTAACGAAACACTGAAGCGTCACATGGCGGTGGCAGAGGTGCGACCCGCATCTGATGACAACCTTTACGCGTGACACCTTGACGAAACATTGTAACATTTACTTTCAAAACTATGTTGTATCCAGCTAAAATATGTGAGCAAGGGGTGACATCCCACCGAAAGTGCAAAGTTGTTGGCGACAATTGGGTGACACCTTTAGTAAACGTGTAGAGTAACCGACCTTGTGACGCCCATAACCAAGCACAACTTTTAAACAATTGCTCAATATTTATACAGATCTGGGTTTAACTTTATAAGATGATTAATAAGTTCCTTGAAATCCATTTTAGCTGTTTCTGTATGTTCTACACTTAAGATGACCAAATTACTGTCCCAATGGGCACATCTACAATTTGTTTCACAACAAATTAACCATCATCATAATGAGCAAATCATGAGATTAAAAAGTTACATCATAGACATCAAATCTCCTTCCGATCACCTTGGAATATTAATTATCAGTTAATTATCAGTTAATACAATCTACGTAGATTTCAATCAATGCTGTTCGGCACTGTACGTTTTAGACATCAAGCATCCAATGCTTTAAGCATAAGACGTGCAGTGTTTTGGCATCAAGGTGACGTCCATAAATGACGTCACCGACCTTGCTGGAAGAATGAGATGTTTTAGACGTGTGATGAGGGGTGGGGGCATTTTTTTGTATATCTTAAGAACAAAAATGGTCAACATTTTAGTTACATTAGATTTATGGGGTGGGGATTGGCGGTGGACTCGACTTAAATTATTCAGTGTGTGTGTGGGTGGGGGAGGGGAGAGGGGTTTGACTTTATACGATGACGAATGAGGATACGGAACTGTGGGGAAAAATCGTCTATAATTGAATGGACGACTCCCATGCATTGAATGCCATTTTAATATTTAGTAGAGTTACTAGAGCAACAACCAAATAAAGTAACATATTCATTCACCTATTTTTATTGTACCATATTCTTATACCTCATTTTTAAAAAGAGCCACAGCTATTCATTACTTTCAGAGAGCACGTTGTGGTTTTTATGAGGTAGTGAAGATAATTTTTAACATGTATTCCAAAACCCACCAGAGTTTCTTTCAGGTAGGCTATCTCTACGGTGTAAATACACTACCGTTTCCCCACTCCCAGTGCACATCCACAACCCCTCCCCACCCTTGACAAAATAAAAAAATGTCTCTATAAATTAAATACTTAAACCAGAGTACGCTCCCCCCCCCCCCCCCAATCCCCCGGGAAGTTTTAACTGTGCCCCTCCGGGTTTTCAATTCTACTCACATTGTCAAAGAGCGGTGTCAGGTCATAAAAAGCCCCCAGAATAACTTGGTCGGCGTCTCGATATAGTGAAGTGCCATCTTCCTTTAACCTAGAGCTGAAACACCATCAAGCAGAACTTTAATGGGGACGTACATAGGTAAGGAGCACCGTATACATTGACCTCAGATATCCACCCGGCACATATATATATACAGTATATTGGATATGTATGTATATATTCACGTTTTTGCGTTAATATTTGTATAATCTCACTTAACGTCTGCAATGCTCACTTGTATTTATACCCCTGCCATTTAATAAAAAATATCATGTGACTTTTGTAATAGTCAGGCTTACGTCCGCCCGCCTTTTGATAAAAAAAATATCACGTGCCTTTTTAAATGGTCAGCCGTACGACTGGCACTCAATAAAAAAAAATCACTGAACGTTTTCGTAAGTCTTCCAAGTCATTTTTACAAACGTCCCACTTAACCCATGTAATTGTCTATTGTATTTCTACCCGGCTGTTTAATAAAAAAAAAGAATCCATCAATAAGCCGTACGTCATTTAATTTCCTACGAAAATCTCACCTGACGTCTACGATGGTCAGCCGCACGTCTGCCGTGTCACCTTTGCAGACGTTTGTGACGCTGACGAGCATGTTAGAGCAGGCGTCAGTCGGACACAGGTCAGGGTAGATCTTCCTCCGGTACCGCATCAGCAGAAGGACGTTGGCCACCAAGACCGCTTTCATGTGGTCCACGTTTTCACACTTCCCTATCCGGAACTGTAAGTCCACGTTGACGGTCAATGACGTCATGGCAGGCGGCGACTCTATGGAAAATTAAATTAAGCAGACGGAAACGGTTTTAGCATCTGAAGGTGAATAGAGGAATACATTCGGTGTGAAATGTGTTTGTGAAAAAATTTTGTGATCAGTACTATGCACAGTGTTTCTTCCAGTTTTTTTTCTCCGGGGGGGGGGGGGGGGGCGGACTATGTTAAAAGTATATATTTTCTATATAAATTGCATTTTGTTCGGGGGGGGGGGCGTTTGACTTTCTTCGGGGGATATGGGGAGGGGGCACCGACTCCGCCCTCCCCCACCCCGGAAGAAACTCTGACTATGCATCGTCGTGGGGCGGTGTTAATCTGTATTGACTGTAGAGAGTTTGGTTGCTACCACGTAAGGTCTCGAGTTCGGATCTCGGTTCGGACTTGTGACTGAGTCCACCCAGCCCTAATGTGTACCTGACTTACGTTTGGGGAAAGTAAAAGCGAGTTGGCATAGTGCTGACCACGCCATATCAGCTCTATTTAATCTGCACAATGGACCGCTAGGTCTAAAGAGAAACTCTACAATGCCTCATCAACTTTACCTCCCACACCCGGACACCCGACTATCCAGATACCCATTAGTGCTTGAAATCCCAGAAACCGAACACGGGACAGTCTTCCCATTAGACCGACCACCCCATAGCTATACTTTACTGTACAATACACTGGGTTTGACAGCAGAAGGCTCGACTAAACACGAATAGTCTCGAGTTGTAATCCCGAGCTCAAGTCTGTAGTACATACATGAGTCCACTCAGCTTTGATGGGTACCGGACTCAAGTTAAGGAAAATAAAGGCAGCTGCCCTATTGACCGCTAGGTCCGAAAGGGCAACTTTACTTCAAACCTGTAATGTACGCGAACGAGAGCGTAGATCCTATTTGTTTAAATTTTTTCATTTAAACAAAAAGCATGGCTTTAATCTTGAGATATGATGTGTTGCATTCTGTGTTAAACATGTTGGTAGGCTTATGCGATCAGGTTATCAATTTCTATTAAATTAAATCAGTTAACAAAGAAAATATCTGTGAAAAATGTTAGATTGATACAATGTGACCTTGACATAAAAACACAGTATCTTATAGACTAGCACCGGGGATATCCCTACACCACGACGTGCGTGTGGGTGTGTGTGTGTGTGTGTTGTGTGTGTGGGGGGAGGGAGTGCTCACGATAAAAAAAATTGACTGTAACTGGGGAGGTCACTCACCTGTTGCCTGGAAACACTGGCTGGATCCAGTCTCGTTGGTTGTCTGCCCGCTGGGACAGTAGTAACACGCCTGTGTGTGTGGGAGGGGGGTGTACAACAATGTTATTATATCTCAATAAAGTATAGTGTCAACAATTTTATTATATACCAATAATATATACAGTCGACAATTTTAATATATCTCATTAATATACAATCAACAATTTTATTTTCAAGACTATATTTGAATAGAATATACAGTCAACAATTGTATTATACATCAATAATATATACAGTTAAAATTTTTCGTAGATCTCAATTGTATATCCAGACAACAATTTTACAATGTGTGCTAAGAATGAAACAAAGCCAGAGGTAACTGAGAAGGTCAGAAACATTAAGTCCTACCTGCAAGGATTCGTTCCTGTACTGGTAGATGGGGCAGGCAGTGCAGGTTTTGGTCGTGAAGTTGTACTGGTGACCCAGGGGACAATCAACTACAAACATGTACACAGTTAGTTTAACAGCATGTACACAGTTTACCAGCATGTACACAGTTTACCAACATGTACACAGTTAGTTTAACAGCATGTACACAGTTTACCAGCATGTACACAGTTTACCAACATGTACACAGTTAGTTTAACAGCATGTACACAGTTTAACAGCATGTACAAATTGTACCAACATGTACACAGTTAGTTTACCAACAAGTACACAGTTTACCAACATGTACACAGTTAGTTTAACAGCATGTACAAATTGTACCAACATGTACACAGTTAGTTTAACAGCATGTACAAATTGTACCAACATGTACACAGTTAGTTTAACAGCATGTACAAATTGTACCAACATGTACACAGTTAGTTTAACAGCATGTACACAGTTTAACAGCATGTACAAATTGTACCAGCATGTACACAGTTAGTTTACCAACAAGTACACAGTTTACCAACATGTACACAGTTAGTTTAACAGCATGTACACAGTTAGTTTACCAACATGTACACAGTTAGTTTACCAACATGTACACAGTTAGTTTACCAACATGGACACAGTTAGTTTACCAACATGGACACAGTTAGTTTACCAACATGGACACAGTTAGTTTACCAACATGTACACAGTTATCATTGCGTACCTAAGTCAGTTTGGTTCAGGCCAACCCCATCCCTCTGGCATTTTTTAATTGCTGATTTATAAAATTAAAAAAAAAAATACCAGCGAAATTGAAATTGATCTTGAACTTCATTATGAAGTAGGTCTTTACAAAAGTATAAGGCCTGAACTTTGTTGTTAATTCGGTCTTTACAAAAATATAAGGGGTCGGGCCTTAGGTGTGACATTATTTGTGTGTGTGTGTGTGTGTGTGTGGGGGGGGGGGTCAGCTTTTTGTGACGATGTGTGACGAAGAGGAGGATTGTTCAACCTAGTTTTAAAAAGCGTGACTTCGTTTATGGTTGACGTGGTTTAACTTACGGACACAGTAGGATTTGGCCGTTGCCCCCGGTGATCAGGGTTGTGAGGTTCTCCGGACAAGAGGAGCACTCTGTCACAGCTGTGGTTACCTGGCCTGGCTGGTAGCTTCCCCTTGGACATTTCTGGCAGCTGGTTGTCGGCTCGTGCCAATAATAGCCCCTAGGACAGAGAACTGGTTGGGGGGATGAAGGAGGGAGGGTGTGAATAGAGCACGAAAAAAGACGTCGTAAATCTAAATGGTTTAAAAATGTAACAAGCACAAGAGTATTTATGATTATAAAACATCCTCTGTTATTCAATCCATTTGTTGCTGGTAATGCTGCTAGGGTCAGGGTTTGGATTAGGATTTAAGTCAGGGTTAAAATTAGGGTAAAGGCTCTGGATTATGAGCTGGTTTAGGGCTATCAGTACTGTCATTGTTAGTGTTGGATAGCTTAATCAGTATAAATATTTTGAAAATGTAGAAATTAAATTTAAAGGTATAAAACTCACGCACGCACACACACACACGCGCGCGCGCGTACGCACACACACACACATATATACAGGCTATATATATGTATATATATATATACACACACACACACATATATATATATATATATATATATATATATATATATATATATATATATATATACCTATATATATACATTATATATATATATATATATATATATATATGGTGAGGCAATACACAAGCGCGCCAACCTTAATACAGACATGCATATTATATGTACAACAGCGTCTATATATATTCGGTTATGTATATGATTACATAACAGACCATCGCAAACAGACAAACATAAATTATGTGATTTTTATATTTTACCCTCTGACTTGGCTACGCTTGAGCAATGGACCGTCAGAACCTGAAAAGTGTGTAGGTAAAGGTAAATATTCACAGTGTAGAACTACATAAGGCACATCTGTGTCAAGTCTGGCATTCATGTATACACGTTAGGTAGTCAGGTGTTAGATTATGCCAGTCATGTGCCAATGTCTGAAAGTCCTGTGTTATGTCTGTCTGTCAGTCCTGTGTCTATAGTCCTGTGTCAATGTTTGGCAATTACAATCCAGCGCCAGACTGAAATATTTATTTCTCAGTCACTTCCAAAAAAACTATGGCACCTGGCACGGGTCGCTCTATGTTCTGGGTCTTCTGGGTCTTATTATGTCCGGGTCTTTTAAATACCCGGGTCTTCCTATGTCCGGCCCGTCTTCTTATGGTCAAACTGTCTTTCTGTGTCTGTATCTTCCTATGCCTCGCCCTATGCCTCGTCTGTCTCCTTATGCCGGGATCTTCTTATGTCCGGATCTTCTTATGCTCGGGTCTACGTACGCCCATGTATCCCAATGCCCGACTATTCTTATGCCCGAGCCTTACTATGCCCGACTCTTCTTATGCCCGAGTCTTCTTATGCCCGGATCTTCTTATGCTCGAGTCTTCCCGTGCCCATGTATCCAAATACCCGAGCCTAACTATACCCGAGCCTTACTATGCCCGAGCCTTTAATGCCCGAGCCTTACTATGCCCGAGCCTTACTATGCCCGAGCCTTACTATGCCCGAGCCTTACTATGCCAGAGACTTCCCGTGGTCTCTGCTGTATATCAGTACAGTAACTGTACAGTGGCTGTACAGTAGCTGCACACCTTTTTTTTTCAAGAAAACAACAATTGTACTCACGCAGATCACGACAAGAATCCATCGGTCTACAACCACCATCGTGTAACACTACGTCATTAAAATTCACAGAAAAATATTCCACACTACACACTTGTATTATACAACTACACCTGTAGACTTCACCCAACAGGTCACATCATAGACATACAACCTGGTGTTCGCAGACTTAATGAGAACCTCTGGCACTGGCTGATACACACACCACTTCCTGGTTGCAAGCACTTGGGTTTGTTAAGGGCTGACGTCCTAGAGATTTCGGTTGGTAAAATAAAATTTAAAAAAAAAGGGGGGGGGGGTTGACTTTGGCTGGGGTGATATGAAGTAGGTTACTATTTGTTAATTTTTCTTTGTTTTTAACACTTGGATCTGTATAAATAAGAATTCTTGTCATACTTAACTATCTCTAAGATCTCCTTTCCACTTTATGGTTTCTTTTTAATGGGTCTACGACAAATTCCCGAAAGACATTAGCCCGAATGCCGTTTGCCCGAATGGACACCAGTGTTTTTTCTTGACTTTTTTTTCTCCGAGGGGGGGGGGGGGGGGGGGGGACTTGATATTTTCGGGGGGCGGTCAACATTTTTCGGGGGAGGGGGGCGGACACTAGTAAAAGTGTATGTTTACTATATAAATCCCATCTCGTTCGGGGGGGGGGGGGGGGCAGAGCCCCCGCCGAATAATCTTCTCCCTCCAACGAGTGTGACGTCATTTATGGACGACCCCCCATAAAACGTTGGACTTCTCGATAATCTCACAGTTATCAGCTACTAATGTATGCTACAATATTTGCAAGCAACGCTCCAACTCACCAGCTCACCTAATAAATGACTGGCACGGCCATGATTTCCCGTTGATTTTATACTATTTATAAATTTAAGAAAAAAGGATAAGTATATCAATAATCGATAGGATTGAAAATTAAATTAATTTTATATTTCAATGTGTTGCCATCACAGATTCATTCATGTGTCGAGTTTTAAATTCCAGAAAAAAAGCAACATAAAAAATGCGTTTATTTTTTCGTTGTTTATAGTAGACGTTGTACTTTTTAAATCGTTACATTGAATCAAAAGAAATGGAAGATGCACGACAGGCCGGATGTTGATATGACAATTAAAAAATCCCATTACTTCCGGCCAAATGAGGATTTGTGGCTTGTACACAAATGCCGTTTTATTGTCTACAGTAGGGAATATTATAGGTTAGTAGTCGAGTTCAATTGTGTAAAATGAAAAACGCCTGCTATTATTAAATAACAAATAATTTGTAATTTATTTTGATGTTAAAGTCTAGATTTATAATCTAGCGTCCAATATTTATTATTTAGACCTAGACTCTAGAACTCTAGATCTAGAAATCTAGAATCTAGATTTATTTTAATTTTATAGATACTAGATTCTAGGTCTAGAATCTAGCTAGATCTAGATTCTAGTAAGCAAGCGCTATCTTTTCTTTGAAATTATTAAATGATAGTTGAAATAGATGGGCATTCCAAGGTCTAAAGCTAAACATAGCCCGAGTAGCGCCCTATCCGGGGGGGGGGGGGGCGGAAGTAGTATGGACCACAACGTGTAACACCATCTAAGAGGGTGACACCAAATCGAAATCAAGCTAGTTTTAATGATAAAGTCTGCCTCTCACAGTTAATTTGATAACTTCTTAAAGTCGTATACATCATTGGGCACATGGTGACACCATCTGAGATTGGGGTGACACCTCGAAGATAGGGTGACACCAAAATAGCCTCTAGTTTTAGTACTTTAGATGCGGGCTCTATAATCGTTGTAACTCCACTGCATAGTACTACGCCTGAAACAATACCCCCCCCCCCCCTAAACTTGACGCTAATCCTGACCCTAATAACGTAACCGGCAAAAAAAAAAAATAAAAATCTCTGCGATTCCACTTTGTCTTGTCCAGGTTTTATCAGATCCCACCATCACTTGGTACGCATTGAATAGCCATCCCATACCGTACTAGCATTAAGGTTGCATTATCCTAAGCAAAGCCTTACCCTCATTAAAGGTTAAAGTGTCTTTATATCGTTAGGATCGTTATCGCGGAGTTCACATTCAACCAGTCTTTTTGTCGACCGGCTTGTTCCGGTCTTTGAATCTGCCGGTTTGTTCCGGTCTTTCCGTCGACCGGGTTCTTCCAGACTTTTCATCGACCAGGTTGTTCCGGTCTTTGGGTCAACCGGTTTGTTCCGGTCTTTGAGTCAACCGGTTTGTTCCGGTCTTTGAGTCTACCGGTTTGTTCCGGTCTTTGAGTCTACCGGTCTGTTCCGGTCTTTGTCTACCTATTTATTCCGGTTCTTGAGTCGACCGGCTTCTTCGTAAATGTTGTTTATCCTTGATGCGCATCGTTCGTATAAAAGTCCTATTGAAAAGCGGCTCACAACTATGCGGATGCTATATTCAGTTGCCCTATAGCATTACATTATCAAGTGTTGAAAGCACCGCGAGGCCACATTCAGTTGTCCAACACCGTTACATTATCACCTACTGATAGTGGTAGAGAGCTAGACTGCTATCCCGAAAGTCTCAAGTTCGAATCCGGGTTGTCAGTAGAAAGCGCCTAAGTCCACCCAGCTCTGATGAGTACTTAACTCACGTTAGGGGAAAAAAAACATAGTTTTGACCACATTATCCCTTCATATGCCGAGGTCTTTGAAACAGATGAACTCTATTTCATGTTTCTTTGGCACGAACGGGAAAAGATGACGATGATAGTGATGATAGCCGATATGGATAATACCGTTTATAATGACCTGACTAGTTAGGAAGGGGGGGGGGGAGATGAATTATTTTTTACATGCGAATATTAGGTCATAACGAGGTTCATACACACATACAGGTCAAACGGTAGCGCGCACGAACACTTGACCGAAAGTCTCGAGTTGGATTCACGCACTCGTGTCTCTAGGGCGTCCCGAGTCCACCCAACTCTGAAGGGTAGTTTATTTCAATCGAGGAAAGTCAAGGTTGCTGGGCATAGTGCCAATAACAGTATCACCCCCCCCCCCCCCCCTTTCATAGCCTGAGCCCGGAGATAAAGAATATTTACTTCACTTGTTCAGTGAAAGACGCTTGATAAAATTACAATGTCCTACCTGTGTTCACAGACAATACAATAATAGCTGTACCCCCCCCCCCCCCACCACCCCCACTGTTACGTTTAGTGTTTGATTATCGATCGACGTTACATGCTGTAAACAAGCGCGTTGTAAATTTTATGTGGCTTATAATTAGACTCTTAGCTCACAATTTACGGTCATGTTGTCAGGAGGGACAAAGACGCGAGGAATGGTAAGTAAATTAGCAGCACGAGGAATGGGATGTGTCATGGGACAAAATACACCTCTGACATTGACAGCCAGGCTTACAGGAGTCATTTGACATAAGCTTACAGGAGTCATATGACATAGGCTTACAGTAGTCATTTAATATAGACTTATAGGAGTCATTTGACATAGGCTTACATGAGTCATTTCACATTGACTAACAGGAGTCATTTGACATAGGCTTACAGTAGTCATTTGACATAGGCTTACAGTAGTCATTTGACATAGGCTTACAGTAGTCATTTGACATAGGCTTACAGGAGTCATTTGACATAGGCTTACAGTAGTCATTTGACATAGGCTTACAGGAGTCATTTGACATAGGCTTACAGTAGTCATTTGACATAGGCTTACAGGAGTCATTTGACATTGACTTACAGGAGTCATTCCACATTGACTTACAGGAGTCATTCCACATTGACTTACATCAGTCATTTGACATTGATTTACATGAGTCATTTCACAAAAGACTCTCAACAGCCATTTCACAATGACATTTCTACCACGAAAGAATTCTTCGACCTCAGTTCTGCCCGACACAATTGTAGTAAATTCTTCTACCTAGTTCAATGATCACCTTCCCACCTCTAAGTCCCTCACACAATGATTCCCCACACACCAACTTCACACCCCATAAATCACCCGCCGCCCCCCCCCCCCCCATAATCCACCCACAAACGAAACCTTCCCTAACCCACAAGCCAACCCTTCCCACATTCTCTTGCACTTCTCTACCAGCACGAATTGCTTCATGTTTTACCCACACGACTACCCCACATACCATTATTTTTCCATAGACCGCTGTAACTAATACTTTAAAAATATTTCTAGGTCCCTAATATACAAATTTCGTTATTTATAATTATAAACGTGCTAGCCTGAGGTGTCAGCCCATTCATCCAACCAATGTTGATGTCAACAATATATTGAAAACATAAAAATAAAAGGGAATGTTGTATAAAATATAGACCTATTTTAAATATGAGCTACAACACAACCCCCACTACATACATCACAGTATAATAAAACACCATCCCATCACTATATAATACTTACATGATCCACAACCCCAATGACTCAACCACCTCAACCCACTCACATTACCCCCCCCCCCCCCCTCCCACACACACACATACTGACAGATGTAGTAGTGATGACATATGTCACAAACTGACATGGCGTATACCCCGCACGCCACTACGTCACAAACACGACCAAGCTTCCCCATGACGTCAGTTGACCCGAGCACAATTTTATGACGTCACGCAGGGGTTCTCCTGCAACTCTCGTCACTGACCAGCGACGCGTGGGTGGTGCTCAAACGTCAGAAATGTTACACCGACTGTCCCGTGGGGGGTGAGGAGCAGCGCGAGGTGGTCCGGGCCGGCCTGTGGGGCGTCTGCTACACGTCTGAGGTCGGCTTTATCGTCAAGATTGTGGAGGACAGCCCGCCATACTGTGCCCAGTTTTATGATGACGTCATTCAAGGTGGGTATTTTGTGATGTACACGTCATTCAGGGTGGGTATTTTGTGATGAAGACGTTATTTAGGGTGGGTGTTGTGTGCTATAGACGTCATTCATAGACGTCATTCAGGTTATGTATTTTGTGTTTTAGACGTCATCCACGTTATGTATTTTGTGCTATAGACGTGATTCAGAGTGCGTATTTGTGCTATAGATGTGATTCAGAGTGCGTATTTTGTGATGTAGACGTGATTCAGAGTGCGTATTTTGTGCTGTAGATGTGATTCAGAGTGCGTATTTTGTTCTGTAGATGTGATTCAGAGTGCGTATTTTGTGATGTAGACGTGATTCAGAGTGCGTATTTTGTGCTGTAGAGGTGATTCAGAGTGCGTATTTTGTGATGTAGACGTCATTCATAGTGCGTATTTTGTGATGTAGACATCATTAATATTATCTGTAATATTTTATTTTCCTCTAGCTTTTTACTTTAACGCGTTACCATGATCTCTGTTGTTTGAATTTTTTATAAATCAATCGGACCTTCATCATTGACCCGTGTATCAATGACCCATGTACCAACCCATGGTTAGGTTAGGTTTGCCTGTCGTCCCTCCTGGGACATAGGCCGCTGACCCGTGTGTTAATGACCCGTGTATCAACGACCCATGTACCAATGACCCGTGTATCAAAATGACCCGTGTATCAACGACCCCCTTGCATGTCTTCCAGAGACCTGGATATTCCTGGCCCAGACCCTGACCATCTACAGCCTGATGCTGAGCGGGGTGGGCGTGGTTCTTGTCGCCTACACCAACTTGGTCGGCGCCAGAAAATGTCGGGCGCTCTCATTGGTCCTCTTCATGTCAGCTGGTGAGTAGACTGGTACGGTTTTTGTCGGGGTTTTGCGGTAGTCGTCGGTAGTTTGGGGTGCGTGACAGCGGGCAATGGCCGCCTTTTTTTTACTTCAGTGAGTCCATCCAGCTCTGAGGGGGGGGGGGATACATGTGTAAGGTTGTGGAAAGTTAGCGCAACAATATGCTGACTTCACAATCGCTTTATATTTCGAGGCCATGTGAAAGGAATTTTTTAAAATGTTCTAATAGCCAACTCGACTAGAAAGGGCAATTGGGCATAGATCTACCTACGTTCCATACTTATCTGAGGACATAATTTCTTTTTAGCATCGCCAGAAAGTCGATATGTTAAAGCACACTAAGACAACTACGGTACCGTATTCATACAGCAGTTAATGAAACAAAACTGTTTTTTTTTACAATATATTCGAAATTTCACAAAACACAACTCGCGTCTTAATGCTGCGCTGATAAAAATAGATCAAGTATAAAAATCCTTACAAAACAAGCTTTTAAATGCATAAAAAATTGTTTAGTATGTTAAACACACATTTTCTATAGCTATATCAGTCAGTTTTATTAACCGATGGGACATCAATATTTGATAGAAATTGTTACCTACAGGAGTTTGTAATTGTTTTTTTTTAAATCAATAAAAATAAAGTAACCGGAAATGGATCTTCTCCGTCCTGGTGCCCAGAGTTTCTTCCAGGCTTTCGCCCCCCCCCCCCCCCCGAAATTTTTTTACCGCTCCCCCCCCCCCCCCCCCGAACAAAATGAAATTTATATAATTTATATAGAAAATATATACTTTTAACTGTGTCCACCCCCCCTCCAAAGAAAGTCTACCCCCCCCCCCCCGAAAATTTCAAGTGCCCCCTCCCCCCCCCCCCCCACCCGGAGAAAAAAAAGTCTGGAAGAAACACTGCTGATGCCCCAAGTTTTTACTCTATTTCCTCCTCCAGGTGCCGCTGGCCTGCTGTCGGCTGTCCTCACCTACCACTCACTGACTAACGACTTCCTGTTTCCTCACCACGAGACCCCAACACTGTCTTTGATTGGCTGGCCGTTCTACCGAGCTCTTCTTGGTCCAATCATCGCAGCCGTATCTGCGGGGTTTCAGTTTGTCGTCAGGCTACAAAGACCAGTCTACTTGGGATGGCGGGTTGTTCCAGAACAGTGTTCTCTTGGCTGCGTAAGATAATGTTCCCGACTTGTGTTCCCTTGTCCGCTTAGGAAAACCTTGTTACCTCCTGCTCCCATCGTATCTGTTTGACCCATGTTACGACTAAACTAAACTGGCAGAAAAATTTATTTTAACAGCTTGCGTTGAAAACATAAACCATAATAAAATTTCACATACAAAAGACTCTTGTTTTTATTGTGTTAGTGAAATTTCACATGCAAGAAATTAAATTTAAGAGCAAACAGCCGAAATGTCTGAAGATTTAAATTTTCTGGATCGTGTTCAGATTTTTCTCGTTCGTTTTGTAAATTAGACAAACCATGAGATGGATGAGGGCCCCGTCGAGGTAGGCGTGAAACCCCCAACATTTGAACATTTCGTAACGTCCTGTGTCGTAATAGACCAGAAACTCCTTGGACATCATCACGTGGTAATACGTCACAGCAACCAGCCCCAACAAACCTGCAAGAGTTGGTCTTTAGAGTTGGTTTTTGTTTTAACAAGTTACAATTTTTTTAAAGTTGGAAGGGTTGGTTTTTGCTTTTATCACTGCCTTCATCATAATTCTACTCTATTTTGATGGGATCTCGCACTTTACCCACTCCCATAAATTATTCCCCCCCCCCCCCCACCCACCGGGCCTTTACCCCCCCCCCCCCTCTAGCCTTAGACCCAATCATAGCTGTGATACCAGCAGTGTTTCTTCCAGGCTTTTTCCCCGGGGAGGGGGGGGGGGGGCTTAAAATTTTCGGAATTTTTGCGGGGGGTGGGGGCGGACGGACACTTAAAAGTATATATTTTCTATATAAATTCCATTTCGTTAAGGGGGGAGGGCGGTAGAGATGCCTGGAAGAAACTCTGGATACCAGACTTTATTCAGGTACCCATTAGACTCAACTAGGTGGACTCACGAACGTTTTACCGACCAACCCGAGGTGGCAGTCGTGTGCTCTACCCCTCGACCATGTCGTCCCGTTGTGACATGGTAGACGTCTTAAAGTCTTGTGTGTATGTGTGGGTATGCGTGTGTGTGTGCGTATGTGTGTGTATGCATGTGTGCGCGCGCATGCTTGTTTATGTGTGTGTGTTTGTGTGCGTATGTGTGTTTGTCCGTGTTTATGTGTGTGTGCGTGTTTGTGTGTGTGTGCTTGTTTGTGTGCGTGTGTGTGTTCGTGCGTGTGTGTGTGTGACGTCACAAGAACGCATGCAACGGATGGCAGCGCTCACCACTCCACGCCAGCAGACGTCTCGCCATCCACACCAGACGACCCGAGCCGCAGCAGCAGCCGAACAGGGGCGCCAAGACACACATGACAAGACCCAGGGCGGACAGGGTGGGGCTCAGGGTGGATAGGACTTGGATGGTCAACAGCCATATGTCTAGGGAACAAAGGCTCTCATTACATAAGTCTCAGCTGATTACACGTGTTTCGTGATCACTTTTTAATTCACACAACACGCTGGAATATTTTTTTACACTAGTTTTATCAACAAGCGCACATTTTTTTTTCACGAATCTGCATCATGTAGGATATACATACTTAAAACCCCATAATTATTGATATACAACTACAACCCTCACATCACATAGGTCCTTGTCAACAGAAGAACAAATCTCTCAGGCTATTGACAACAAGCGTAAAACTCTCCAAAGCCTTTAAAAAACACTACTTTCACAGGCTTACAACAGTTAAATCACAACACTCATACGCCGTTTACAACTAAGCCGCAACTCTCCTTCATGTACTTTAACAACATACAGCTCTTACATTATAGAAGCCCTTGACGACTTGCTTACAATCAGAGGCGTAGCGACCCTTCCCGGCGCCCGGGGACATACTTCCAATTTGGCGCCCCCTCGAGAGCAAATTTTCGATTTGCACCCCCCCCCCCCTCGAACTTTTCATTTGCACCCCCCCCTCAAACTTTCGATTTGCACCCCCCCCCCCCCTCGAACTTTTCATTTGCACCCCCCCCCTCAAACTTTCGATTTGCACCCCCCCCCCCCCTCGAACTTTTCATTTGCACCCCCCCATCAAACTTTCAATTTGGCGCCCCCCCTAAGGTCGGCGCCCGGGGACATATGTCCCCCCCCCCGCCCCCCCCCCCCTCGCTACGCTACTGCTTACAATTCTAACATTTCATTTAATGCTGACCTGCACTTTGTTTACATGGGTGAGGTCAATAAAACAAGTGACCACCCCACCATGACATGTAGGTGGTCGAGTGGCCTAACTTGATACGAGTCCTTACAAAACTTAGCACAGTACGATAGTGTTAGGTGGTCGCGTTGCCTACGTTAGTGTGAGGTGTCCTAGCTACCTACGCTAATGTGAGGTTCAAGAGTTTCCAACGTCAATGTGTGGTGTTTGAGTTGCCTACGTAGTGTGTGTGGGTTGGGTTCCCTACATTAGTGTGTGTGGGTCGAATTGCCTACGTTAGTGTGTGGTGGTGGGGTACCTACGATAGTGTGTGGGGGGATCGAATGGCCTATTTTAGTGTGTGTATCTCTCTCTCTCTGGGGGGGGGGGGGTCGAATTACCTACGTTAGTGTGAGGTGGTGGGGTTACCTACGTTACTTTGTGGTGGTCAAGTCGCCTACCTTGATGCGAGTCCTCACTGAACTGAGCACAGTACGGTGCCGTGTGGTTGTCGGGGAAGTGCGGGAAGCTGTAGCACACGGACCACACCCCCGCTGTGGCCAGCTGCTCCCACCGGTGGGCCGCCCCCGTCCCCAGTGGCATGTGGTCGTCATCTCGGTAGAGCTTCTTGTGGACAGGGTTCCAGTAGGTCACCACGTACCGGTCCACTGTCACCCAGGAGCTGGAGGTCAAGGCCACCACCTGCAGAATCAGACCTGTAGAGAAAGCGAACGTGATAAAAAATGAGCAAAAAAGTACGGAAGGAACACTGTAACTAACGACCCGATCTTCACCTCCACCCCTTATGGTCACACTCCTTAAGTCACTCTCAATGTCAGACGCCAAGGATACCTCTTCCCCAATCCAAATATTATGAAATAAATCACGGCAAGGGAATTAAAAATGTAAATAACGTGTTTTTTTTTAAAATTTCATACTTACCTCCCTTTGAACATTTCTTACAGTTTCAGGTAGTTTTGTGTTCAGTTTAGTTTTTCCCCAATTATTTTAAGTTTCTAACCACCATTTCACCTAAACGCTCTAGTTGTAGTTGTGTACCACATGTTTTAAAAATAAAATGCTTAACATTTCCGGCAACAAAATCTTGTGGACGAGAACTTGACGTAAATTGAACCAGCGGGTTACACAAACATTTGTCAGCAGTGTTTCTTTCTTCCAGACTTTTTTCTCCGGGGGGGGCACTTGAAATTTTCGGGGGGGGGGGGGGCGGTAAACTTTCTTCGGGGGGGCGGACACTGTTGAAAGTATATATTTTCTATATAAATTATATAAATTTCATTTCGTTCGGGGGGGGGGGGCGGTAAAAAAATTTCGGGGGGGCTTCGCCCCCCCCCCCCCCCCCCGAAGAGATGCCTGGAAGAAACTCTGTTTGTCAGTTGTTTGTTCGTGCATGTTGAGCTGATGTTGCTAACGTAGGGCTATAGAACCATCAACTATATCACAATCGCAAGGTAAACAATAATCGATATATGTTCATATTGTTTTTATCTGACTTTAAGTGCTGGAAACTATCGCAGGAGCCCCGTGACTATCATTATCTATTTTATAAATATTTATTTATTTGGTCTTGCTTTAATACAATGTATTGGAGCCGATGATTCTGAGGCACCCCCCCCCCCTGCGTCAGTTATACGTTCATACGTCATATAATCAACGTCATCTTTTCTCTTTCGTGCCCAAGACACATGGGGCAGATGAAGTCGTTCCCCACGGCATTTGAAGGGATAGTGTGGTCAGCACTATAGCCAGCCGCCTTTGATTTCCTTAACGTGAGTTAGGATCTCAGAGCTGGGTGGACTAAGCATATAAATTAAATATTTTTTCTATTTCGTCTGGGGGAGCGGGGGTGTTGGACCTGAAAGACATCATTGTGGCAAGCTAATTGTTTAGACAAGTAATAGTTGAATTATCAGATCATTTACATGGCTTACCCACAAGCACCGTAACAGGGAGGCAGAGAAAGAGAATGTCTGCCGAAAGTTTGACAGTCATTGTTAACACAGAAACTCTTTCAAATATTTTTTCATTACTTTTCTTTTTTCGTTTGTTTGAGTTTACCGATGCATTTTTGTTTGCCTCTCTTCCTTGTTAGATCTACTATTTTGTTGTGTGCGTAAGTATTTGTTTTCTTAGAGATTAATCTTTTTTTAAATATGACGTCATCTAAGCTGGTATTTGTGAGTTGCCTTGCTTTGAAACCTTCATCTTCAGACACATACAATGGCGTTACACATCGGGGAGTGGAGGGGGGGGAGTTGCGATAATAGTGGTAAAATATATCAGCTATCTTTATCTCTCCCACCGAGCTGGTAACGGGGAGAGTTTTGACTTTATGGCTTACCGGTCTAACTGGCGAAAGGAAGCGCTCATGAAAAACTGAAAGAGATTTAATTTTGAAATTTTGAAAATTTTGAAATTTTCTTCGACGTGATATTAATTAATTGTCAAACATAGCCCTACAACAGTGGTTATGTTACATAACGTTTTAGCATTATTGCTTTCCTCATTTCTTGCATACAAATTCTTTGGTTTGTCTATTTGTATCGTATAAGAATAAGAGCAATAATGCTCCATCCCATAATGGGTCTTCATTAATAGTTTATTCACCATATTTATTGCTATTAGTGCACGTAAAAATATGTTGCCTGCCTTCGTAAAGTACTCGAACATGTTTTTAAAAGAATAAAGTTGTGAAGCTAAAAAAATTGGATGTAGATATATACAGATGTCAAAAAATGAAGTCGCGCACAGAAAAAAAGGGGGTGGGGTGGGTCTGAGTTTGTGACGATATGAATCTTGTGAAGAATAGGGGAGGGAAAATTTGATACGGGATTGTAAATTTGTTCTTAGAATGTAACATTACTTTCTAGTGTATGTGTGTAAAGGGGGAGTGGGTGAAAAGGACATAGGACTGTAAAATTTGTCCTTATTTGTTAAATAGACTAAAACTGTGTGATGCTGTTGAGAGCTCTTTTACTCACGTCATGACTCATCTATTCTGACACTGATAAAAACACGGTGTTTCCTAAACAAATACCCTGGATTGGAGAAGAGACACTTTTAATGATATCACCGCCAGCTGTTTCCAGTCATACGCCCCTGGCTAATTCTATTATTACAGTACAGGCTCGGAGAACAGGTTGGGAAAGGGAAAATGTGAGCTGTTTTATTGTTGTGACTAAAACCTGTTCACCTTGACCTTCTACAGTTACAGCGCCATGTGTTTGATCAACAGTTAACACGCTGAACGTTTTCTTTTACACACAGCAGAGTGTGTATGTGAGTGTGTGTACATAGAAAAAAATAAGTACGGTATTCTGTTAGGCCTATCGTCTGTGTTTAGAAACATACGCGGGGTGTTTGGTGGGACTGGCAGGTGTAGGAGTGTGTTGTCAGTAAAAAAAAAAAAAAAAACTCGGTGTACTTCTGTGAACACTAAACCCACTGATTTTTTTTTCTCTACAAGCTTCTATTGTTGTGTGTATGTGTGTAAAAAAAAAATCAATTCTTTAAGCTTTGATTCGACCTATAGTGTGTAGTTAGAAAAATGTGAGGGAGTGTGAGGGGGTGTGATGCCAGCTGCGTGGAAGGATATTTGTCACCCCACTGAACGTGAATGAGCAACATGCATTTTTAGTCGAGCATTTTAAAAAAAAAACCTACACTTATCGATCTGAAAAAAATAATTATTCACACTGCATTGATTACTTCAATAATCAGTCACATTTATAATACCGAGCCATCGATTAATAATCCGTGGGTTAGCTCCCCTGTGTTTGCTTTAAAAAAATAGACGGTTGTGTAATCGTTAATGGTGTTCCTCCAGGTCAACCTATTTACGGTGGTACTTACATTATGACAACCAGAGAACGGTGACTTAAAGGTTAGATTATTTTTTTAATTTAAATAAAATTAGCAATTTGTTTACTAACAATTTTTTTTTCAAATATCACCCTAAGATTCCTCTTTAAAAAATTCCATTATAGCACATTCACATTAAAAACTGTTTTTAAAAATGCCTCTAATAATAAAATATAAACACCAAACTGGAATCTACTAGATCTAGATAAGTCATATGTTTTAGAGTAAATATATTTTGAAAAAGCATTGATACCTTAACGGGCCTCTAACCAAACCAGACTTCATTAAGATTTTTTTTTTAAAGCTCGTTCCCTTAGGGCAGGCCTACTTTTAAATTGTGTAATGTCGGCGTTTTTATAAGAACCGTATGACTAAAACTCATAATTAGAGCATTTTATATAGGCATACTTTCATGGAAATTAGGCCTATATGTTTGATTATTCGAAATCTTGAGTCGTTTTTTCGGTAAATCGACGCAACTTTTCTTGGAACAGTTTTTGGTAGTTAGCTACACCAAATGCACAGCGTCATACAATGGGCAAGGAATGTCTCACGTAAGGCCAACATAAAGACACCGATGACGGTACCAGGAATAAACATTACTGGTACTGAATACACTATATTAATTACCGCGCTAAGCAAGGACTCATTATACGGTAATTATGGAGCAATAGATGACACAGCGGTGTGTTTATCAATACTTTGTGCTGGTGTAGCACAGTGTATTTGTAAGCTGCGCATGTAAGTAAGTTCGATTATCTTATCAGGTACTCGATTTAGCCCATTCATTAAATGCAATGTTTTGAGTAGTTTTCTGATTCTGAAACGGGGGGGGGGGGGGTGCCCATTATACAATGCAAAGGTTGCCTAGCAGATGGTTTATAATTAAAAACATAATATGTATTGTTTCGGTATATATGTTTCAGTACTATGTTTCATGTTGATGTTGGTATCGTTACAGCAATAGCTACGATACTAGCAGAATAAAAATACACCATATCCCACACACTGCACACTATTTTGACAGCCAATGTTGGTGTGTTCGGGGAAGGGGGTGGTTGCAATTAGAAGTGTTCGATAGGTTCTCCATACATAACTACCCGATTTCGTGGCTGGTGTTTACCCCTCCACAGATTGTCACAAACTACAACACTCTAAAATTACTTCCCATATTTACTCCCTGATGGCATAAATGTTTTCTTTTAAAAAAAATTTGTAAGGTTAAGGCTTAACCACCCCCACCCCCCCAAACCCCTTCATGTGGTGGTATACAGTGAGTCACAAAACTTTCTCTAGGTCGTCACATTTAAATTTACAACCCAGATAATCGATACTAAGTGAATGAAAATATTAAGTAGCGTCATTAGAAGTAGTGTTGTGATAGGAGTTTCAGACATCTCTTCTGGTGAGGGGGGGGGGGGGGGGGGGGGGGAGTCAATGGACCGCTGCTGTTTTGGTCCCACGGGCGTCGCTGCCTCGAAAAACACAGTAGCGTACCAGGAAGGATGCGGACCACACAGGGTGACACCATAAAAAAAAAAAACAATACTGTTTCCATGTCAATTAATTATTAACTAAACTAAAATATTTATAAAGACCTAATCGTCTATCCCGCTTTGCTGGTCGTTGGAGTCAATTCAGAGGCGTAGCGACCCCTCCCGGCGCCCGGGGACAAACTTTCAATTTGCCCCCTTCCCCCCCCCCCCCCCACATATATTTTTAATAATTATAAATAAAAACTGCAGCTCAAATGAGATTTTACTTTTTTTCTTCTTAGGGTCGGCGCCCAGGGGACATCAACACCCCCCCCCCCCCCGTCGCTACGCCTCTGATTCAGTTAGTTCTAGCTATCCAGACATTTTTTAAAAATATCTATCTCCTAATTGTATTTTTTTTTCTCTATCAGACAAACTGCCAAGTTAACGTCGTCCTGTGTTGACTGTCAGTTGACTATGTCAACTTCGAGTTGTTAACGTCTGCTGAACTCCAATATTGAGGTCTGCTCAACTCCTAACCCAGTCAACCATGAAACCAGACGCGGGCAGCGAGGCAGCCACGAATATCGTCCGATTCATTGTGTCCGTCGTCTATCGTCTGACGGTTAGCTTGGTCGTCGAGTTCATCAAAATTGGCGCGCTTTTGGCCATCACCGTCGGCAGCTGCCTAGTCCTTGGTGTTGCCTACGTCGGTCTTGTCGTCTGGGCGTACACCAGCCAGGGGGGGAGTTGTCTGGCTGCCGCGGGCGCCGCCGTCATCGGAGCTCTCCTGCTGGCCGGGGGAGGAAAGTTGGTGGAGTTCGTTGTCCGCGACCTGCTGCAGCTCACAGACCTGTCCTTGACCGAGTTTTTTCGCGCTGATCACCAAGGTCGTGGTCGGCAGGAAGAAGACCGGTTGCCATGGCGACCATGCCTCGAATGATCAATCGATTCAGGTCAGTAATTTACATTTTAAGGAAGTTGAGCATATTTTCGGTGTCTTTCTTTAAAAAAAAAATGTTTTCTAGGCTTTTTTTTTTACTACTGGCTAGTTACAAGTTTTGTGTTTTCAGGGGTATGGGCTAAGTAAGACACGCCCTGAGCTTGCTGTAAGTAAGCTTGTTGAATTAAAGCAGTCCCACATAAATCCCACCTATATTGGATCTAAGGGGTCATCCATAAATAACATCACGCTTTTTTGACGATTTTGTACCTACCCCCATCCCCTCCGTCACACATGTCACAAAAAGCCAGACCCCCCACTAAAATGACGTCACACCTCAGCCTACAACCTCCCCCCCCCCCCCCCCCCCTCAAAATTGCAGTTGAATGTTTCTTAAAAAATCGCTATTTTTCCAAAATATTGTCTGAACTCTGTCAACATAGAGTATTTTAATAATTTCCAGTTACAATTTATTAAAACAGTTTTTAAAACGCTAAATAACGGCTAAAACTAGTTTTCTAACATTGCTTTTTTATAATGCAAAAGTGTGACGTCACACACCTAAACCCCCCCCCCCCCCCCCCCCCACCCCATCATCACACACCATCACAAAGTTACGGACCCCCCTCCCCCCTTCGAGTTTGACGTCATTTATGGACGACCCCTAAGTAGTATTACCGGTCGGCATTTGTGTTCAGTGTAAGATAAGCCTACCACTTGAAAAAAAGTTTGATGAATTGGGATAATCTGTGAGCACACACCACGAGCCAGCAAGCCGTGTGTAAGTAAACATAACACAATAGCTTGGTGTGTTACGTAGATATCACACCGGCTTGTTTATTTTTTTACTGTGCTAGATCTGCGAGGCAAGATAAAGATACAATTGTGTTTTAGATAACAAAATGAAATGTGGTATCATTTGAAATACGTGGTCCGTAAAGTTGATGTGGTATAATTAAAATCACGTCATCCGTTAGGTCATGATCGAATTCTAGTAGGTCACGGTGCAAGTTATCGAACTGTTTTAATACTCATACAATCACACGAAGGTAATATGCGATTATGACCATAAATAACATCCCATGCATATGTGAAGGGGTTAGGCTTCTGTCATGATGGGCTATGTTGGGAGACGGGGTTACAGAAATGCTACGTAGCATATCTTTTGAATTTCTTAAGTATATCATTGATGAAACAATGTAATTATCACTATTTATGTGTTGGGTGCGAAACTTAGTGACGTCATTTTAGAATTAGAATGTCCGCCATGGGACGGGGGTGGGTAGAAAGTTGGCTAAATAGCTTATCGTCATTAAAAAAAAATAATTCCGCTGATGTTAAATAGTAGTAGTAGTTAGAAGAAAGATAGTTTTGGATTTCCTCTTGTAGATTTTTAATTAGGCCTACGGGAACGTCCCTGAGTTCACCCAGCTCTGATGGGTACCTGACTCATGGAACGTAAAGACGACTGGGCATAGTGCTGACCACACTGTCCCTTCATAAAAACACGCGAACTCTACTTCTCTTGCCCCATGGACCGTCAGGTTCGAAAGAGAACGTGTCCAGTCCGTCTTTACAGGACTATAATTTAGTCCTACTACGACGGTCACATTGCAGGGGATACAACTCAGTGCAAAATGTCAGTAGTTTGCAGTCTGGAATTATTTCCCTTGTATCATATAGCAGGTTTTGACTTAATAATAGTGTCATAACGGTAAGGTGGGTGTGATGTAATTGGCTACAATTGCAAAAAATTTAGCCGACATTTTATTTAAAGACACCCTCGCTGCTTCCCTAGGGCTAAATTATTTAAAGAATAACAAATAGTAGGCCCTAGTGTAAGCTAAGTATGTTGTAAGTTAAGCAATCGGTAGCAAGTGTTCAATCCACGATGTCGAAGTGATTTTTCTTTTTTTTTTTAGTGCTAACATTTGTCCAAAAAATTTTTTTCTATGCCAGAATTCGAAGAAAGAAAAGTAAGCCAACAAATTCTCTCATCAAGATCAGCAGCAGAACCATTCCAGCACCAAAGCCTTCAGCATCAATATTTTCTTATTTATAAACTTAAAATTTCATGTTTAAAACAATGAGGTAAAGGTAAACATGTTTTAATTTCATAGAGAAAAAATATATATAAAAAACCAGCAAACTGACTTACTATATGGTTTCTTGAAGAACAGCTACAAGGGTGGATTTTTATTTAAATCATTGATTTCAGAGCATGAAGTGAAAAGTTTAAGTTTTTTTTAATTGATTGAAGTACGTCTGACTTTCTGAACATTTTGCCCCTTAAACAGAGGGCATTTATTTTCGAATGTGACGTTTTCTAATACTTTTATGCAAACTTAGTGCTCTATATCATTGTATGTCTACTTAATGTGCCTTTACAAATTGATTACAATCACATTAAACTTGATCCGGAGAACCCCCATATGAGGGGAACATGAGGTCAGCAACATGCACCTAACTCATGTCAGGTACCCATAATAGCTGAGTAAAGTCAGGGATACTCGGTGGACTCTACCATTTGGTCAGACATTAGAGCATACAACTGCTACTCTGTAAGTCTCAAGTTTGAATCCATCCAGCTCTAATGGGTACCTGGCTCACATACAGAAATTAAAGGTGACTGGGCTTAGTTCAGACCATGTATCCCTCCCATGCAGAGGTACAGGGAACTTTATTTTATTCAGCCTTTGTTGTGAATTCAACAATATAGTCCTTTTGGATGATTCTAATGTAGATTGATGCCAGTGCAATAAATAACTGCTTTAAAAGACCTTTACACAAATATTAATATCATGTATCATTTTTACAATTCAACACAGAATAATTTGTACTTGAGTTTTATTTTGACTTAGACTTATACAGTTAAAGTACTTTTCTTTGCTTTAATACAAAAAAAAATCTGAATACAGGAAGGAAATGCCAGATGCAATGCCCCATGTATAGATGACACAATGTACTTGTTCATGTAAGAAATATGATTATTCTACAGGCTATTTTGTGCATAAGCAGAAAATTAAAAAGGATATGTGTTTACATTGTTCATGTCATAATAGAAAATAATGAAGACCTCAATAAAATAAAAACCATGCATACATTTCTAGTGGTGATGTTTTATCATTCTTTTCTGTAAATGCATAACTCTTTAAGGTCAAAACACCATTTACAATTATTAAATATTATATTCTATAAGACATCAGGAAACTAATTTTATTACATTGTAATGGAAAAACAAATTGTAAAAATATGAACACAATAGTAGTATGGACATGGCACGTTTTCTAGCATAATGGGAGAACTTATAAACAATACTTCATATAATTAATACATTCTGAATGTAAAGATACATTAATGCCGTTCTTGTACAGAAGTAAAGAAACATCAATGCCCAGTCAGGTAGCCCCTTACACTTAGAACAGTTAAGATGAGCGGGTCTTAAAATGTCCCCATAATTTGTTAGTGCAAATAATGTTTAATGCCAAGGTGGAAAAGGCTAAAAGCAAGAAGCTCTGATTAAAACAGACTCTAACAAAATAAAATGACATTAACTATTATGAAAATTAAATAATCATCAAAGCAGAACAATACAAGGCAGTCACATTTCTTCTATATGCTCTAAAAATGCTGCCCACAATCAAACAGACTGTCACACTACAGGTGTGAATATGCAGAGTGAACAAATAAAAAGTAGGCAGAATCTGTTAAAGTACAAGATCTACTTCCCAAGTTTATAATCTGGGCACACCAAGTTCTTTCATTAGGACTGAAGATACACTATTTCAGTGCACTGAGGATGTCAAGTGAGAACAAATAAAAAGTAGGCAGAATCTGTTAAAGTACAAGATCTACTTCCCAAGTTTATAATCTGGGCACACTAAGTTCTTTCATTAGGACTGAAGATACCAACCATTTCAGTGCACTGAGAATGTCAAGTGAAATCAAATGACCTGAGATCATAAGCCAAACAGCTGTATATCCGCAATTGGCTAGTAATGCCAAACTACAACCCAATGTTAGCTGTACCCACACAAGATTTCCTGTCTTCTTGTTTCAAAAGTTTCTTTCATTGTGTCCAGATCAAAATTCGCATCAAGTAGCTGAAATTTAAGAACAAAATATTTAAATCATAATTGAATATTTTTGATTAAAACGAGTCAAATAATGATCTAATTAATTTTAGTACTACTACATTAATATTAATTCATTTAACATAATGTCAATGGCCTACCAAGACTGGCGCAGGTACAGGAAATTTCTGCTTTAGGAGCCAATCATCATACAGTTTGTGAAGAGACTCAACAAAAGCCTGGAATATTTGACAGCAATTAGCCATGGAACTAAATACAGAGAAATATAATGTACCATTATTTAAACTTGTATCAACATATTTAACAGTTATATGAAAGCAATAGTAATTGCTACTTGTGAGATACTCTGTTAACTCTATAATTTGTATTAAGTATACAGCAAACCACTCACAAATGGCACTCCAACTTCCTCTCTCCTACATCTTTTCTTCAGACGTTCATAGCAGTTTTCAGGGCTGGCTCTCAGATAAACTAAACAAAATAGAATTTAGACATTGGAAATGTGTGTTGTTACTCTACAGACGTTGAAAGGCTGTAACTTGATCATTCACACAAGCGTAATTAAAAAGTGTTAAGTGAAACATTTAATTAACACATTTTAAAAATAAAGCTAAAATTTTAATTTTTATACTACTAGACATAACATACAAGAAATTGTATTAACGGTTATCATCATATTTTCCTATTCGTACCCAAAACAAATAGGTCAGATGAAGTAGAGTTCATCTGCTTCAGAGATTTTAGTAAAGGGATAGTGTGATTAGCACTATGTTCAGCCACCCCTGTTTCCCTTACATGAGTTAGATACCAATCTGAGCTGGGTGGACTCAGGGGCGTTCTACTGACTTGAACCTGGATTCAAACTCGAGACTTCTGGGTTAGCAGTCTAGCTCTCTCCCGCTAGCCACACTGTCCCTACTATAAAACAGCACATATCTAATTTTGCCTGTCAATAAATACAAGTTTACTTTCCTTCACAAAGCAGGCAAGTACTAATAATGTTTTGAGAGAGTTTTTATTTAATAAATCTGGTTATAAAAATAAGACTGATAATTATAAATAACAACAATAAACATTATGTATTGAAAGCCCAACAAACCTATCAGATCAACTGGAGCATTCCCAGATGAAACAAGATAATCAAACCACTGGTTCAGGACAGAATACTCAAAGCCATTGATTGTTTTACTGTCAGATAAAAACAAAATGGCATCAACAAAGGCTATTTCTATGTACAGACAAAACAACAGGTTAACATACACCTACTTATAATTTTACCAAGCTAAGACTGAGTAAAAGTGTTAACTAATGAGGCAAAATGTTTAAAAAGGGAACTTACTCCAGGTAACTGTTCTGGACAAAACAATAACGAGTGCTGTACAAAGATCTTTCCAGCATTTTTATTGGCCTTGACTGGGATAGGGTAAAAAAATTGTTATTCAATATTTATAAAATGAGGCAATTAGTTGAAGAACACTGAATATGGTTGTAACATTTAACACTTAAATTAGGAACTATTTTTTATGTATGTGTGTACTTGTAAAAAGAAATAATGCAACAATAATGGAATCTTCTTAAATAACGAAGTTAGGTTAATGGTAGGAAAATATAAATTAATATATCTTATTAATATCAATGCTAATGCTATCCCTAATCTAAGTCCTAAAATACCTCCAACCCCTTTTTTTCAGATCCTAACACTAAATCAGATATTCTACTTTTAATAACATTTACAAGCCTAACACACCTATTGTTGGAACAGTCCATTGTCTGACAATTGTAACACTCAGGGACAGGATAGCTCTAAAGAACATATTAGAAGACACAACACTTAATTCAAGAGAACTTACAGGATTGTGGGGCTGGTTGTGCATCTGTACTCTAGTCAACTGAGCAAACATATTGAAAGTGAAACTCCAGCGTTCTGAATCTTCATACAACAAAGCCTGCAAAAATGAAAAAATTAATTTGTTTCCAGCTGAAATGCAAGAATTTCACACCCATAATTAAATGTAAACATTTTATGTCACAAATATCAAATCTGATAAAATTATTTGTACATACAAGTGCATTATGCCCCTTGATATCTGTCCACTTGTCCAAAGGTTCTCCAATTACCTGAAAACACAGATGTTTCAGGATCTTAGAGAAGGCATATGATTTGAAGAAAAATCCACCCATCCTATCCATTTAACTTCAACTAAGGACAAATAATACCTTGAGAAACAGTCCAGATGATAAAAATGTGGCTCTAAATATATATTATTTTGCTTTATAAATACCGTGTGGCATACCTGACAATATGGAAGCTGTTGGAAATGCTGGAGCAAGGTTGTTTTGCCACTTCCAATGTTACCTTCTACAGCAATCTGAGAGATAAAAGTATTTGTTAACTTTTTATCAACATTACTAAATCACCACTATGCATCTATTTATCTTCAATGACTTTACCATTGGACAGCATGAATACAGCAATAGATCAGTAGCATATAAATACCAGGGGAGTTAAGGTTAAATGGTAGAGGGTTGGACTGCTAACTTGAAAGTCTCGAGTTCTGATCCTCGGCTAGAATCCCTGAGTCAAACCAAATTCTGATTGGTACATGACTCAAGTTAGTTAAAGCAAGGGTGGCTGAGCATAGTGATGACCACTCTAGCTATTCATAGGCAGAGATTACAGAAACATGCAACCTCTACTTCACCTTCCCCATAGACTGTCAGGTTTTAAAAGGATCTTTTTATTAATGTACTGTATTTACTGTCTGGTGGTTGTTCTAAAGCAGCTAGCGCCCTTCATTAAAATTAGGAAATTATTTTAACTCTACTACTATTCTCAGTGTATCCTTCAACAGTATTTATACATTTAGGTCTATATTTACAATGAACAAATGATAATGCTGCTTAATAATTAATAATAAATAA
Organism: Physella acuta; assembly: GCF_028476545.2. Classification (NCBI taxonomy): domain Eukaryota; kingdom Metazoa; phylum Mollusca; class Gastropoda; family Physidae; genus Physella; species Physella acuta. The sequence continues at coordinate 10,669 of NW_026732540.1, read as the reverse complement.
CCCTTTCTCCAATCCAATTATTTTAAGATGCTGAGGAAAATATTTTAAACTTACGGTAAACTTGGTTTTGTTTGAATGTGGAAGATGCTCTTTTAATTCTGAAAAATATGGAAATTTATACAAAATTTATAGGCCCTACTAATTACTTTAGATCTAGAATCTAGACTATTCTATAGTATAGGACCTAGAGATCTAGGCCTATATTATTATTATAGACCTTTTTGAAAAAAAAAATGTAGGCTATAAAAAATTAAATTTAAATAAAACATAGGCAGGCTAGGCATAGGCCCACAGTTATCTTCGAAGACTATAGACCCTACTACTTCTTAGGCCTTAGGCACTCTTAGCCTAGGGCTAGGCCTTAAATTGGTCTTTTTAAATATATTAAATATTTAATATAGGCCATTATAGGCCCTAGATCTATATATAGATTCTATATATAGATATAGATATAATTAGATTTAGATCTAGATCTGGCCCTAGTTAACTAGGCCTTATTATTATTAGAATATTAGATTCTAGTCTAGATTTCTAGATCTTATATTAATTAAGGTCCAACTTTTTAGGTCCATCAGTCACCAACCTTCTAAATTCATTGCTCTAATTTTGATCAGGTTTTTACTCCTGGGTTGGTGTCTTTTACTACGTAGACCTAATGTCAAACTAGTCTTAGGAGAAGATAATAAACGGGCTTGAATATTCCGCCAAACTTGAGCTGTATAAAAGTTGTTTAGTGATGCAACCATTTGCTCCGATGTCGTGTCTTTATTCCACTTTTGGCGGCATCCTACAAACTATCCGCTAGTTACATTAGTCATTGGTCATTTTATCACACAGTAATGCAATTTTCAGTCCAGATGTTAGTATGCTTTTATTTATTTTTGACCAGTCTACAAAGATAATCAATACATTGCTCGCGTGCAGGATAGGCCAAATAACTTGCTACTACGCAATTTTTAATAGATTCTCTAAATAATAAATTCGCAAATAAATTCTCTTTCTAATCGCGATGAAAATGACAGATGTAGAAATCTATAGCCTAGTCTAAATCAACAAAGAACTGTTCACTAAGTTATCTAGATCTAAATGCATTAAACTATAGGCTAAATTAGTACACTTAATAAAATCAAAATAATGCGCCCGGTAAGTCAACAAAATTGCAATATTATTGATTTCATATAGATCTAGAATCTAGAGATCTAACACACTATAGAAGAGTGTAAGTATAATCACTATAATGTGATTCCAGTGGTAAACAAGCTGCAAAATTAAAACACAAAGATTTTTCTTGAATAAGAAATCTAATAATTTGAAATTTTAAAGCAATGCATCTTAATGACTTATTTTTCTATTTCTCAAAGTAGTCTATACATTTCTCAGAGAATACCGAATAAAGTTGTTTTTAAAAAAGAGTAATTACTACTAGAATCTAATATGCTAGAATACAAGTCTGCAGTCTACATCTAATTTTTAAAACGTGCATTACACTTTTTTTTTAAATCAGGTTTTTTTAAAAAGATTCCAGATGAGCGGAATTTAATTAGTCTAATCAGTACATGTTGACACATGAGTCATGAGTGTGTTTTGATGACACTGATTTACAGTAATCGGAACTAACTTCTATGTTTGCCGGCAACTTGTATCGAATTTAGTTTTGTTAGTAGATCTATCGCTCTCCCCTAAATCTGGCCTTGTCTATAATCATAACGATACCGGCAGGGAAAAGAATCGATGTACGTAAGGACAGGCGTGCAGTCGTACCCTCGCTCTGTAGCTTAGTTAATTAACAAATCTCTGACCTATGGTAAACGTTACTTAATGTTATATTCATCATATTTTCTCATTCGTGCCGAAAACTGTTTTAATAATCACGGCAATAGCATGCAAGGGGGGGGGGGGGTCAGCACTATGACCGCCTGGGTAGACTCAGGCATGTTGTACAGACTGGAGTTCCTGATCCAGTCTCAGAAGTTTAGCGTTAGCAGTCTAACGCTCTACCACCAGACCACGCCGTCCCCACAACATTATATTGGTGGTGGGAAAAAAATTGTATTACAGGCCTATACGGTGTACCCAATCACTTGGTCGGGTTATCAAACGTGGGGATTATTGTGTGGGACGGTGCAGTGGCGTAGCCAGGATCGTCTCAAGGGGTGGGGCAATTTTTACCCGGGGACAAACTTTCGATTTGGACCCCCCTCAAACTTTCCATTTGCCCCCCCCCCCTCAGACTTTTGATTTGCACCACCCCCTCAAACTTTCGATTTGCACACCTCCCCTCAAACTTTCGATTTGCACCCCCCCCCTCATACTTTATATATATATATATATATACCGAGGGGTCTATGGGGGTTATGACCCCCCTAACCCCCCCCCCCCTGCCTACGCGACTGGGATGGTGTAGTGGGGGGGGGGGAGCTATTGAAACCCAAAGTATCTGATGTCGGTTCTTAGGTCCAGTCTGTTAGACGAACCAGCAAGGTGTTTTATAGGCACGGTGTTAGACGAATCAGCAAGGTGTTTTATAGGCACGGTGTTAGACGAATCAGTAAGGTGTTTTATAGGCACGGTGTTAGACGAACCAGCAAGGTGTTTTATAGGCACGGTGTTAGACGAACCGGCAAGGTGTTTTATAGGCACGGCGTTAGACGAATCAGCAAGGTGTTTTATAGGCACGGCGTTAGACGAACCGGCAAGGTGTTTTATAGGCACGGTGCTAGACGAACCGGCAAGGTGTTTTATAGGCACGGCGTTAGACGAACCGGCAAGGTGTTTTATGGGCACGGCGTTAGACGAATCAGCAAGGTGTTTTATAGGCGCGGTGTCTTCATGCACTCTGGTACTCCTGCCTTATCGATTCCTTTTTACAGATCTATACGTGTCAAAAGCTTCCATTGGTGCGTAAAATCATTCATGGTGTGAAACGAGGCTTTTTAAAGATAGTGTGTAAAGCACTAACACACTGAAGAAATTAATTAACGGATAGGTGTGTAAATGTGTGTGTGTGGGGGGGGGGGGGTGGAAGGTAATGTTAAAGCCATTAACATTTAAGAGCTTTCTGCAATTTCGTAGGTAAAAAATAGAATGCTAAAAACTATTCCTTCAGTAGCGATGTCTCAAGTGGTTAATCTTAATTGACGGATCACCTAAAGAGTTTAGCGAGAAAGAGGCGTAGTGACTCATCTCGCCGCCCGGAGAGCTTTTATTATGATTTCACAAATTTGAAAACAGTCAGGAAAGCAAAGCAGAGGTCTCTTCTTTCTGGTATACGAAGTACACAGAAAGTGTTGTAATTTTGCAAAAAAATCGAAATTGAGATTTTCTCAAATCTCAACGTCGGAAAAAATTTGGTTGTGCAATTTTGTCTGTGTGTCTGTAAACACGATAACTTGAGTACCGTTTCAGTTATGTTGACGTAATTTAAAACATAGGTATTATACCAAATTTGTAGTTCTATATAAACTTTTGAACAATTTCTGGTAACCGGAAGTGGTACTTACTCTTATTCCGGTTTGTGAATATTTGCGAATTCGTATGATTGTGTATGTGCGTCTGTGTGTTTATGTGTGCGACTTAGTGTGTGTTTTGGGGTGTCTGTGTGTGAATATTTTCAAATGTGTTTGATTGGTGTGTGTGTGTGTGTGTGAGAGAGAGAGAGAGAGAGAGAGAGAGAGAGAGAGAGAGAGAGTATGTTTCAATGTGTGCGACATGGTGTGTGATTGGTGTATGTCTGTTCCAGGGCCACAATTTACTAAACTGTAAATACTTCACTAAATGTTACTCAAATACTTCAGATGAATAGTTTTAAATACTTCACTAAATGTAACTCAAATACTTCAGATGAATAGTTTTAAATACTTCACTAAATGTAACTCAAATACTTCAGATGAACAATTTTAAACGCTTCAGTAAATTAACTCAAATACTTCAGATGAATATTTTACTGAATTACTGGTAAGCGGGGGGTTTGGGGGGGGGGGGGGGTGGGTGGGGGGCTTTGAACACAGGGACTTCTTCTGTAAGTGATTTACGCCTATGAAGCATATAGGTCTGTTTAGTTTAAATATGCATAACAATAAATTTTATTTAATCTAAATTTATTTGCATACTTTTATAGCAAGACGTAGTCATTTTAAAATGTGGTTATAAAACAATCATGAGTTTTGAAAAAAAAAATATTGCAAATTGTGGAAGAATAGAATGAACACACAAAAAAAAAAATCACAGACAATTCCAGAAGAGCTGTTTACCATAAGGATATCTACGTAGTAGATCGGTTTATATTTCTTCTAAAAAAGAATTTCAGTTTCTCGAAGTTCACTTTTTTTTACAGTTGATCACACAAGTTGAAAGACTGTAAGATGTGTACATTGTACACAGGTGATGTTACAACAACAGTTTATAAAGAAAATATATACAATGTTGTGTACAAAAAGGTAATAAAAAAATTAAAATAGCTTTCGGAAAACCTTTGTTATAGGCAATACATTTTTATCAAACGTACACAAATTAATAGTTGTCATGTCAACATTTTATACGCAGTAGTATCATCAAACAAAGACAATGTTTTAATTTAATGGTGCAATAACTATTAGCTGATTAATCGAAACTTATAGTAAACTATTAATTTAATCTTTTTTTTTTAATTTGAAAGTAGAAAATCTGAATAGGATTCCAGTAAGTAAAAATAATTGGATCAGCCACAAGGTCATTTAAACATGCCAGTTGGGCGATGGTAGGCTCTACTACATATCACCTTAAACTCAGGGGTTGATGTGTAGATGTTCATACCCTATAGTGAGTTATATTAGCCAGCTTCAGATAAGTGATACGCCTAGAGAAATGGTAAGCATAGAGTAGTGGTAAGCATAGAGTAGTGGTAAGCTTAGAGTAGTGGTAAGCATAGAGTAGTGGTAAGCATAGAGTAGTGGTAAGCATAGAGTAGTGGTAAGCATAGAGAAGTGGTAAGCATAGAGTAGTGGTAAGCATAGAGAAGTGGTAAGCATAGAGTAGTGGTAAGCATAGAGAAGTGGTAAGCATAGAGTAGTGGTAAGCATAGAGAAGTGGTAAGCATAGAGTAGTGGTAAGCATAGAGTAGTGGTAAGCATAGAGAAGTGGTAAGCATAGAGTAGTGGTAAGCATAGAGAAGTGGTAAGCATAGAGTAAGTGTAAGTATAGAGAAGTGGAAAGTATAGAGTAGTGGTAAGCATAGAGAAGTGGTAAGTATTGAGTAAGTGTAAGTATAGAGAAGTGGAAAGTATAGAGTAGTGGTAAGCATAGAGAAGTGGTAAGCATAGAGTAGTGGTAAGCTTAGAGTAGTTGTAAGCATAGAGTAGTGGTAAGCTTAGAGTAGTGGTAAGTATAGAGTAAGTGTAAGTATAGAGAAGTGGAAAGTATAGAGTAGTGGTAAGCTTAGAGTAGTGGTAAGCTTAGAGTAGTGGTAAGCATAGAGTAGTGGTAAGCTTAGAGTAGTGGTAAGCTTAGAGTAGTGGTAAGCTTAGAGTAGTGGTAAGCTTAGAGTAGTGGTAAGCATAGAGAAGTGGTAAGCATAGAGTAGTGGTAAGCATAGAGTAGTGGTAAGCTTAGAGTAGTGGTAAGCATAGAGTAAGTGTAAGTATAGAGAAGTGGTAAGCATAGAGTAGTGGTAAGCTTAGAGTAGTGGTAAGCTTAGAGTAGTGGTAAGCATAGAGAAGTGGTAAGCTTGGTAAGCTTTGAGTAGTCGTAAGCATATATTAGTGGTAAGCATAGAGAAGTGGTAAGCTTAGAGTAGTGGTAAGCTTAGAGTAGTTGTAAGCATAGAGTAGTGGTAAGCTTTGAGCAGTGGTAAGCCTAGAGAAGTGGTAAACATAGGGAAGTGGTAAACATAGAGAAGTGGTAAACTTTGAGAAATGGAAAGACTATGCAGATGCAGATCATATATCTCATAACGCCGCTCTTTTAATTGTATATTAACTTTAGTTACAAACGTGTCATGTACATGTATACCAACAAATAACATTTGTTTCGATGTGGTTTATACACCAAAAAGTGTACAAAGTACAATATAAATAACAGTTTACGCATACGTAATGTGTGAAAGGGATCTTTAACCCAAACAGCCTTTAGCCAAATAGGTTGACAGCGCAAGGCCAAAATAATCCAGTTAGACGAATGTTTATACCAAATGTTCTCCAATTAGACAACTGCATCTCGGTGATTAATTAAATTGTCAATAACTGGCGATGCCGTATGGACCAGAATTTGCTATATGGGTCAGCGTGTTGCATGGGTCAGCATATGTTTCACGGGTCAGCTACCAATCATCACACCTTGCTGACCACCTCACTGATTGTGGTGTACAGGCTGACCACGCTGGCGAGGACCCCAAAGACGACGATGACCACGTCCTTCACCTTGATGCCCAGGGACAGCTCGTGCCAGCGAAGTTTCAGGTGAAAAAGGCAAGGTAAGATGTAGGCGAGCACCGAACTGCCGACAGCACCTGCAACCAGAAGAGAATATCTCCCAGTCAGTGTAGTGTTATTTTTAGGTATCTCTCCGGGATATGGGCCCATGGGGTGGGGGGGGGGGGAGGGGGGGGGAGGGGGGACGGAAGAAGTGGGGTGGAGGCACTGCCCCAATCGGGGCACGTCTATCCCTCCACCCCACGCCTTTCCAATCTTCGACGAAATAAAATGACATTCATATATAGATATATACTTTAACCATTCCCCATATCTTTCAGTTTCAACTACCCCCCCCCCCCCCCCAACGCGATAAAAATTATATTCATTAGAGTAGATTCTATCAATTATTTGGGATTCAATATATATGCTTTTAAAAATATATGCCGTTGTTTCATTTGTGCTCAAAAAAAAAATATCTAAAACTAGTAAAACACAAACATATAAACAAATGGTAACTCAAGCTTAGGCCTACCTATGAATACCGTAACGTAGGCGAAGAATGGATGCCGTTGTTATATTTGTGCTCAAAACAATAATAAACACAAAAATATAAACATAGGGTTACTCGAGCTTAGGCCTACCTATGAATGCCGTGAAGTAGGCGAAGAAATCTCTCGTCAACACTGCAATCCCAGCAGCTAACAGCACAATGATGAGTCGCAACAGGTTTCTCTTCCACGTGGGAACCTGCATGAAACATCACAAGCGTGAGTACATTTGGTAGTAGTAGTTACACAGGCGTGAGTAGATCTAGTAGTAGTAGTTACACAGACGTGAGTAGATCTAGTAGTAGTAGTTACACATGAGTGAGTAGATCTAGTAGAAGTAGTTAAACTTGAGTGAGTAGATCTAGTAGAAGTTACACAGACGTGAGTAGATCTAGTTGTAGTAGTTACACAGACGTGAGTAGATCTATTTCTAGTAGTTACACATGAGTGAGTAGATCTAGTAGTAGTAGTTACACAGACGTGAGTAGATCTAGTTGTAGTAGTTACACAGACGTGAGTAGATCTATTTCTAGTAGTTACACATGAGTGAGTAGATCTAGTAGTAGTAGTTAAACTTGAGTGAGTAGATCTAGTAATAGTTAAACTTGAGTGAGTAGATCTAGTAGAAGTTACACAGACGTGAGTAGATCTAGTTGTAGTAGTTAAACTTGAGTGAGTAGATCTAGTGGTAGTAGTTAAACTTGAGTGAGTAGATCTAGTTGTAGTAGTTAAACTTGAGTGAGTAGATCTAGTGGTAGTAGTTAAACTTGAGTGAGTAGATCTAGTAGTAGTTAAACTTGAGTGAGTAGATCTAGTAGAAGTTACACAGACGTGAGTAGATCTAGTTGTAGTAGTTACACATGAGTGAGTAGATCTAGTAGTAGTAGTTAAACTTGAGTGAGTAGATCTAGTTGTAGTAGTTAAACTTGAGTGAGTAGATCTAGTAGTAGTTAAACTTGAGTGAGTAGATCTAGTTGTAGTAGTTAAACTTGAGTGAGTAGATCTAGTAGAAGTTACACAGACGTGAGTAGATCTAGTTGTAGTAGTTAAACTTGAGTGAGTAGATCTAGTAGTAGTAGTTAAACTTGAGCGAGTAGATCTAGTTGTAGTAGTTACACAAGCGTGAGTACATCTACTTGTAGTAGTTAAACTTGAGTGAGTAGATATAGAAGTAGTAGTTACACAGACGTGAGTAGATCTATTTCTAGTAGTTACACAGACGTGAGTAGATCTACTTGTAGTAGTTGGCCTTTTTGAACCTGGTGGTCTATGGGGCAGATGAATTTGTTTACCTGTTTTTGTGATATCGGCATATGAAGAGATAGTGTGTTTAGCACTATGCCCAGCCTCCTTTACTTTCCCTAACGTAAGTTAGGTACCCAAATGAGCTGGACGTACTCACGGACGTCCTACAGAATCAAGTCCTAAATATCCGGCTTACCTCATTATGTAAGTAGGTCGCCACGTGCACGGCGTCCGTCACACGTGACATGCTCCCATTCTTTTTCTCGTTGGTTTTGCCATCTTTGTCAGGTTCTGTTTTCTCTAGAACACAAAGCTCATGTTTAATTTATGGTTATCTCATTGTTAAACTGACCGATTTAAACAAATACAAGCCCTTTAACCAACCAGTGTGTTTGCCGATGAATGCATATTCTAAATGATCAACTGGGTTTTTATTTAAAATATCTGAATATTATTATATTAATTTCAGTATGTAAGCAAGTTTTCATGCGGTTAACAAAAAAATGAATCAAAATGTTTATTATTTCTGCTTTGTATGAAGTGAAGGAGATTTTTTAAAACTGTTTCTCGATTGGTTTATAATTTAGGTATTCGCCGCATAATATAGAAGAAGATATGAATTGCACAGTGTTACTACTCATGAAAAGCCACCCCCTCCCCCTCCAAAAAAATCTACTAAAGCATTGCGAAATGACTGTGACGGTAACACATTCTTCTAATGAATTCTGGCATTGATATGGCCTCTGTCAGGGAAAGACTAGAATTAAGATTAGAATTAAGTGCAATTATTCGAAGCTGAGGTTCGCGAAACAAAAATCTTTGTTACACCCTGCTTGCCATCATAGAAGTACCCCCCTCCCTAAAATTTTACTCAATTTGATCTATTTCGATTAGAAGTTTTAAAAACAAAACCTACTCGGCCGAAACACGAAAAGCTCAGCCAGTTCTATGACGGGGTACATCTGTAAGGGAAAAGTCAACAAGACCCCTAAACACAGGAAAATGTTTATGGCCAGCCCCACTGTTGTGGACGTTGGGATGTTTTTATTCAGCATCTGTTCTGTGCTGTCACCGTAACGCAGGTAGCCCACCACACCGAAAGTTGACAAAACAGCCGACAAGATCAACACGGCTCCGTGCAGATACATGGAAAAATTGTGTCGGTTTCCCTCCATGCTTGATTCGATGGGGGATAATCTGGAATAGAAATATGGAAAAATACAGTTACGTTTTTTTATATTAAGGGAATATGACGGAAGCAGGGCCGGCGCTACCTATAAGGCGAACTAGGCGGCCGCCTAGGGCGCTGTCCGGAGGGGGGGGCGCCAAAATGGCTTGGAAAAACAAATTGATAGTTTTGGGGGGGGGGTGCAAATCGAAAGTTTGTCCCAGGGCACCGGGGAGGGTCGCTACGCCTCTGATAATACGGGGGCACGAAAAAAATTGCGGTAGGGGCGCTTTTAATATGTTTTGCCTATGGCGCTAAATAACCTGGCGCCGGCAATGGACGGAAGACACCGTTTTTTCCCCAGGCATCTCTCCGGGGCACGTGCAACACCGCCCTTCTCACCCTCCCCCCCCCCTCCCACCTCCACCCCCACTCCCCAGATGAAATATAATCTTTTAAAACTATATTTAGAAAAGTAGCCAAAGTGCGCTCCCTCCCCCTTCCCCCACCCAGAAGATTCAAGTGCCACCTTCTGCCCCCTTGCATGAGAAAAATGTCTGTGAGAAAATCCTACGCGCATGTAATATGTCAGTAGGGTATTTCGATGGTTTAGTGGATGTCGTACGTCATAACTGACGTTAGCTCAGACTCTAGCTCAGACCTAAACTAATCTAACAGCGATATTGTCTGTTTGTTTTTTTTAAATAGAGTAAAAATATTTGAGAAAGAAAATAAAGAACGGGTTTCATAAAGAAAAGCATTTAAGCTGTTATGGGTCATCAAAAGTGATATGGCGCAATTTCAGCTGATCTGTATACTGTATTCTACCCCATCACACACGTAGTCATAAATGGCCAGACCCTCTCAGAACTGACTTCAAAAACCTGCCCCCCCCCCCCCCCCCAGCCCACCTCCATAAATAAAATGTCTAACGTTAAAATGGACTTTGTCGTATTCGAAAAGAAAACATTACTCATTTAGTTCAGCCATTACATATGACTCAAATTGGCCTCAAAAGTGTTAATTATACAATTTTTCGCTTTATAATTTTTCATTTTTATATCTCATAAAAAGTGACGAATTTATTCAAGCCACAAATGAGAGACAGAATACTGAATTATTGAACGTTTTTTTTCCCTAGCCATCGACTGAATGTGTTAGAGCACTCGCCATTGACACCAGATCTAGACCTAGTGGTGACGGAAGCGAGCTGAATAATTTCACTACCTAGTGAAGAACACTGAATAATTTTAAGCATACTTGACTTTGACATGAATTATTGACGAAATCGATGCTGTATAATTTAAACACCTACATCGGTA
>NW_026732539.1:57500-95214 GCF_028476545.2 Physella acuta | reverse complement strand
ATATAATTTGAAAATACAAAGTTTACGGTTAATTATAAATTCCATCCTATTTAATATTATTTATTAATCAGTGGCGTATCCAGGATCGTCTCATACGTGGGGGGGGGGGGGGGGAGAGTTCAAATATATTCCATCATTTTATATATATATATATATATATATATATATATATATATATATATATATATATATATATATATATATATATGTATATATATGTATATAATTTATATATATATATATATATGTATATAATATATATATATATATATATATATATATATATATATATATATATATATATATATATATATATATATATATCGATCTCTCCTCTCTCTCTCTCTCTCTCTCTCTCTATATATATATATATATATATATATATATATATATATATATATATATATATATGCATGTGTGTGGTGTGTGTCATTGCTTCGCTATGATGTAAAATGAATTGAAAGTAATACTCTGAAGAAATAAGAAAAAACACAAAAATTAGGCGGACAAAACAAAATAATGTATCACTCTAAACAAAAAAAAGCTTAACTTTATTCGTTTTTACAAAAATATGTTTGTCTACAATCAGAATTAAATATATTGTCATCATAAATGCTAAAGTCTTACAGCATAATAGCCTACAGGTAACTAGAACATTGGTCGAACATTTCAGATCACACATTTTTACTTTCTCGTATATACGTAGTATAGAGAAAGTATTGTAATCGTGCAAAAAAAAATCGAGATTTTTACAAATCTCGACGTTTTACACCTCCCTGATACGGAAAAACATAATTTTGCAATCTTGTCCGTATGTCTGTGTGTGTGTGTGTCTGTGTGTCTGTGTGTCTGTCTGTGTGTAAACACGATAACTTGAGTACCGTTTTCAGCTAGGTTGATGAAATTTCATATATAAGTATTTTATCAAAATCGTAGATCCGTATCAACTATTGAGCGATTTCCGATAACCGAAAGTGGTACTTTTTCTACTTTGAATTTTTCAAAAGCCTATAACTTGAGTACTAATTCAGATAGATAAATGAAATTTCACATGTAAGTAAAAGAGCTAATTCTCTACCTTCTATCAAATTTTGAGTAATTTCCGTTGACCGGAAGTACTAATTTACGCTATTTCCGATTTCTCAAAAAACGCATGTAAATTTATGAAGTACCAATAATATTGCGCACTATTACGCACATTTGGTTTTGGTGCTCGCTTGGTGCGCAATTTTTTTTCTACTAGATTTTATTCTATTTTTAAAAGTTTAAGTAAACAAAAATCATGTCTATATTCCGAGTTGACATCCCACGTAGTGTTATATTAGAATATTCGAGAAAGTTTAGGGGAGATCACTCCCGGTTTATTTTAAATAATGATAAGGTATGGGTTAGATCACTGTATTGATCACACACCTCTTTACTGGTAATTGCAAAAGCAATATTTATAGAATTTTACCTGTTTCAAAAGCTATTATTCTGGCGGCATGGTACTTTGGTACCTCTTTACGCTTTTTCCCAAAAGTACTTAACAGATCAGTTCGGGTGGGTTGGGGCGGGGGGGGGGGGGGGGTTCAACTTCATTCACCGCTGTCCGGTCACTTTAGGTCGATTATCCTACTCAGCGTATACCTAGGTGTGACATAAATGTTGTGTCTCTTTTTGGGTGGTAAAGTAGTGGGGGTTTGGGGGGGGGGGGACAACTCACAGTGAACATAGCGTCAGTTTTTATTTGATGGTTCTAAACATACATATACAATTATACATATATACTGATTCAGAAATAGAATTCAGTAAGTAACAGTGGTTATTATGACAGTAAAAAAAAAGTTACAGAGGGGTCCATGTGGGGAGTGGGGGGGGGGGGGGGGTTACTCACCAAACAAGTACAATACTTTGAACACCCCGTCATTACGAAACTCTATATACTCGGACATATTTCTAATTCAAAGGCAGAGAAAACGAGACTTACAATTACAAGCCCTATTAAAATTAGATAACCGTTTGAAATGTTCGAAATTTAAATTACGAACTTATTTAATCGTTTTCTACATCAATTATGTGACATCAAATTAAAAAGGCAAAGTGAATGATAAAAAGCGCCCCGACTTTCCAAATTAGGGAGGTGGCGTTGCATTTACGCCATCGCGAATAAATACAGGACTATAGAGACCTAATTTTGGGGTGGGGGTGCAAAATTGATAGTTTGTGCCGAAATAGATTGCTACACCTTTATACAAGTTATTAATTATTAGGTACTTTTTTAATAACAGATTAAACCTTTTGCGCCCTCCTAGAGATGACGCCCTAGGCGACCGCCTAGTTCGCCTTATAGGTAGCGCCGGTCCTGAGCCTGCTTTTCTTTCTGGATTTGCTTTCATAGTCTATGTCAAAGGCAGTGGCATAGCTACCGTAAAGCTAGCGTAAGCAAGGCATAGGGGACCAAGGCAAATAGGGGCCCTTTTTCGAAAGTTTGAGGTGGGGGGGGGGGGGGGGAATCGAAAGTTTGGGGGGGAGGGGGGTGCAAATCTAGAGTCTGAAGGGGCGTGCAAATCGAAAGTTTGAGGTGGGGTGCAAATCGAAAGTTTGTCCCCGGTCGCCAGGAAGGGTCGCTATGCCTCTGAGGCGTCCACTAACACGTTTTGCATAGGGGCCCAAAAATCCTAGCTACGCCACTGGTCAAAGGAAGATTAGTCCACAAGGCAGCAGTTGTTTCATTTGGAGTTTTCTCTCCTTGAAGGCTTACTGTCCCCAGCAAACGAGCCTCATCTGCCCAGGATCATAACTAGAGATTTTCGGAGTTACAATCATACGTTCTTCCGACCAACCACGCCTTCCTGATTTATGTATTATGTCTTGCTTTTTTTCTAGCGACAAACTTATGGTCGGAAAATTCTCTATGAAATTGATATATTTTAAGCTGTCACCATATGACAGGATAGCAAATTTGTTTGTGATAGAAGTATTTGTTACTGGTTTGTCTTAAATTCAGTGACGGAGTGGCCTAGCGGTAGAGAGCTGGACTGCTAACCCTTTAGTCTCCGGGTTTAAGTCATTCCTCAGTCCATCAAGCTGTGGTGGGTACCTAACTCACGTTAGGGAAAGTAAAGGCGGCTGGGCATAGTGCTGACCACACTATTCTTTCATATACAGAGGTCACAGAAACAAATGAATTCTACTTCACTTGCCCCGTAGACCGTAAGGTTTGAATGGGAAATTTTATCTTAAATTCACCACTTTGTTTTGGATAACTGGGAAACCCACTTTTAAAACCAACCAATCAGAAGCGAGTTTCTGAAATTTCCTTTGTCCCACAGGCTGCCATTGGACAGTTCTCATTCTCTACACCAACTACGCCACCAACTTTGTCGTCTACTGTTTCTTCGGCAAAAAGTTCCGCCGCGAATTGCGCAAGTACTGCGATCCCATGATTCGTCGTTGCTGCTGTCGTTTCGACATCAACCAGTTCTTGAGCAAACAAGATTTGTCAGACACCACGGGGAGCAAAGGTCAGTGGGGTGGGGGGGGGGGGGGGGGGGGGGTGGGGGGTGGCGAGCAGGAAGATATATCAATATGTTGAAGTGGGGACAGAGGCGTAGCGAGGGGGAGGTGGCGGAGGGGTACATATGTCCCCGGGCGCCGACCTTAGGTTGCGCCAAAATGGGTTGTAAAAAGAAATTAAAAATCTCATTTTAGCTGCAGTTTTGCATTATAAATATAAAAAAAATATGTGTGTGGGGGGGGGGGGGGGTACAAATTGAAAGTTTGAGTGCGGGGGGGGGGGCAAATTGAAAATTAAAAGGTTGTTTTCGAGGGGGGCGCCAAATTGAAAGTTTGTCCCCGGGCGTCGGGAAGGGTCGCTACGCCTCTGAGTGGGGAGAGGTTCAGAGAGAGGGTATATCATATTTAGCTGAGGTTAGAAATGGTGGTGGTCAGGGGGGGGGGGGGCTGTTTGGGAAAATTATATTCTTGAAATAAAGGGAGACAGAGGAAGAGGGTATATCATATTGGGCTGTGGTTAGGAATGGTGGTGGGGGGGGGGGGGTTGGGAAAATTATATTCTTGAAGTGAAGATGGCAGAGAAAGAGGGTATATCATATTGGGCTGTGGTTAGGGATGGTGGTGGGGGGGGGGGGGGGTTGGGAAAATTATATTCTTGAAGTGAAGATGGCAGAGAAAGAGGGTATATCATATTGGGCTGTGGTTAGGGATGGTGGTGGTGGGGGGGGGGTTGGGAAAATTATATTCTTGAAGTGAAGATGGCAGAGAAAGAGGGTATATCATATTGGGCTGTGGTTAGGGATGGTGGTGGGGGGGGGGTTGGGAAAATTATATTCTTGAAGTGAAGATGGCAGAGAAAGAGGGTATATCATATTGGGCTGTGGTTAGGGATGGTGGTGGGGGGGGGGTTGGGAAAATTAAATTCTTGAAGTGAAGATGGCAGAGAAAGAGGGTATATCATATTGGGCTGTGGTTAGGGATGGTGGTGGGGGGGGGTTGGGAAAATTATATTCTTGAAGTGAAGATGGCAGAGAAAGAGGGTATATCATATTGGGCTGTGGTTAGGGATGGTGGTGGGGGGGGGGGGTTGGGAAAATTATATTCTTGAAGTGAAGATGGCAGAGAAAGAGGGTATATCATATTGGGCTGTGGTTAGGGATGGTGGTGGGGGGGGGGGGGTTGGGAAAATTATATTCTTGAAGTGAAGATGGCAGAGAAAGAGGGTATATCATATTGGGCTGTGGTTAGGGATGGTGGTGGGGGGGGGGGGGTTGGGAAAATTATATTCTTGAAGTGAAGATGGCAGAGAAAGAGGGTATATCATATTGGGCTGTGGTTAGGGATGGTGGTGGTGGGGGGGTTGGGAAAATTATATTCTTGAAATGAAGATGGCAGAGAAAGAGGGTATATCATATTGGGCTGTGGTTAGGGATGGTGGTGGGGGGGGGTTGGGAAAATTATATTCTTGAAGTGAAGATGGCAGAGAAAGAGGGTATATCATATTGGGCTGTGGTTAGGGATGGTGGTGGGG
This sequence comes from Physella acuta, assembly GCF_028476545.2. NCBI lineage: Eukaryota > Metazoa > Mollusca > Gastropoda > Physidae > Physella > Physella acuta. Next base: position 90,185 of record NW_026732539.1, on the reverse strand, counting down.
GGGGGTTGGGAAAATTATATTCTTGAAGTGAAGATGGCAGAGAAAGAGGGTATATCATATTGGGTTGTGGTTAGGGATGGTGGTGGGGGGGGGTTGGGAAAATTATATTCTTGAAGTGAAGATGGCAGAGAAAGAGGGTATATCATATTGGGTTGTGGTTAGGGATGGTGGTGGTGGGGGGGTTGGGAAAATTATATTCTTGAAGTGAAGATGGCAGAGAAAGAGGGTATATCATATTGGGTTGTGGTTAGGGATGGTGGTGGTGGGGGGGTTGGGAAAATTATATTCTTGAAGTGAAGATGGCAGAGAAAGAGGGTATATCATATTGGGCTGTGGTTAGGGATGGTTCGTGGGAGGGTCTGAGTGGAAATATATATCGAGGGGTTCACGGAGATGGGGATATAATTATATTGAGGGGTTGGGGTTCAGAAGATGATTTATTAATATTTTAGTGGGGTAAGGGAGGGGATTCATTCAGAGAGGGGAGCATGTAAACATTTGTTTTTAATTTTCATGACCAAGCCTTCTACTAAGTCGTATGATATATACAGTGTTTCTTCCAGACTTTTTTCTACTTAATATTTTCGGGGGGGGGGGGCGGACAAGATTTTCTGGGGGGCGGACACTGGTAAAAGTGTATGCTTTGTATATAAATTCCATTTCGTTCGGGGGACGGTAGACTGCAAGAAACTCTGGCATATATTCACTACGAGCCGACCCGCGGCGTACCTTACGCCGCTATTTAGTTGTTTTATTTTCTACTTTTCAGTAATTCATAATTTGTGACAGTACCAATGCTGCCAATGAAGATATTTGCTTTTTTGCTTTAAAACACTATAAGTAGCTAGTTATGGACGATAACACCCCCCCTTCCTTTCCGCAAACCCCTACCCCCCCCCCCCTAATAGCCGTCACTAAACCAGGCTCTACGATTGTAAACATTTAGCGTGAACCACAGTTCACCAGACCATGTGGGTGGTGGGTGCGATAGCGATATGCCAAGAGAGGAAGAGAGGGGGCTGCTAGGAGGCGCGCTTACAGCTTGGTTTTTATATTTTTGTCTCCAAGGAGAGAATTATATATATATAGACTATAATAATTGTTTTATTCTTCATTCATTTATACCATTCCATTCCCCCGTCTCCACTCGCCTGTGATGTATATCATTGATGTATACTTTCTATCCCTCTGACAGCGATAGAGTCCACCATGAACGAAACGACTGTACCTCCGATAACAGTGTCTAGATCCTCCAGCATATATACGCGGTCGCTTCCCTTTAGTACAGAGTTGTAGCGCTTTGCTCTGGGTAGTTTCTGGGGAAATGAACTGGGGTGGTTGTACGTGGAAGGCTGGAGTGGGTAGAAGTTTCTGGAAGGTTGGACTAGACTCACAATAGTAGTTTTTGGACACGGGGCAGCAGAGTGTGCTGTGTTTTTAATAGTGTCTGACACATGGATATTGTGTCGCCTTGTGTGTCTGTGTGTGAGTGAAAGTGGTGTGTAGGTGTGTGTTTGCATGCTATGTGTGTCTGTGTAGCGCTGTGATGTGTAGGTGTGTGTGTAACAGCCAGGTGTGTCAGTGTAACACGGTGTGTATGATAGGTGTGTATGTGCGCAACACAAATGTGTACGTATGTTAACTTACTATGTGTATCTGTATACGATGATTCAATGTTTAAAGTCCCGTGTTAAATATTTACAAATTGTACCATGCATAATTGATGAATTGATATAATTGATGAATAAATTATTTCCATGTTTCTATGCAACAATAAATTATATCGTTTTCTATTTTAAGTTTTTTCTTTGTTCTTTTGTTTTTACTACATTTAACCTTTTAATAGCACTCAATTTTCTTCCAATGTGTAAAAGAAAAATAAATTCTAATACTCAAATCTGAAGTAGCAAAACACAATCTTGACGTAGCTAGTTAACAAATTTTAATTGTTTCATTATAATTTAAAAAGCATTAATTTGCTTCATTTAGTATGAACTAGTTAAAGAACGAATTCATAATTCAAAGATGGTATGAAATGTTACAACAGGATGAGGAAATGACGTCAATTTGTCCTTATGTAGTAGTAGACAAGTTTCTAAACTAATGTAAGAGATAAAATATATAGGTACACATTTTTAGGTAAATGATAAATATGTGTATGCATTTTAAATAAACATATCATTCAGGTTCAAGGTAATAAAATCATAATTTTACATACATAATTAGAAAAATTAGAATGTAGATTTAAGATTTTAGTATCAGCTTGTATTGTGGCTATATATGCATTATGCGCATGTGTGTACTGTGGATGTTTGTTACTACTTAATATGTATTATTATTATTATCGTTAATATAAGTTATGGGTCTATGTGTAATCTAGCTTTCTGGCTCAGTGTGTAGTGTGGCTATGTATTATGTCTCTACTTGTATTCTTGCTTTCTGTTCAGTGTGTATTAATGCTCTCTATGTAGTATGTCTATGTGTATTATTGCTTTCTGTGTAGGTCTATATTGTGGCTCAGTGTGTAGTGCGGCTCTCTATGTAGTATATCTGTACGTGTATTCTTGCATTCTGTGTATGTCTATATTGCGGTTCAGTGTGTATTGCGGCTCTCTATGTAGTATGTCTATGTGTATTCTTGCTTTCTATGTAGGTCTATATTGCGGTTCAGTATGTATTGCGGTTCTGTTTGTATTAACGTAATGTGTCTTCTGACTGTACAGAGGCTCATCAAGATTGCGGCTTTCTATGTCTATGTGTCTGTATGTAATATGTGTCTGTTTGTAATATGTGTATGTATGTAATGTGTCTGTATGTAATATGTGTTTGTATGTAATATGTGTCTGTATGTAATATGTGTCTGTATGTATTGTTAAGGCAAGCTTGGACAACGTTAACAGTAAGTTAAGTTTCTCTTTCAAACCTGACGGTCTATAGGGCAAGTGAAGTAGGGTTCACTTGTTTCTGTGACCTCGGCATATGAAGAGATAGTGTGGTCAGCACTATGCCCAGCCGCCTTTACTTTCCCTAACGTGAGTTAGGTACCCATCAGAGTTGGGTGAACTCAAGAACGGTCTACTAACTCAAACCCGGATTCGAACTCGAGACTTACGGGTTAGCAATCCAGCTCTCTTCCGTTAGACCACTCCGTCCCCTTGTATATCGTTTACCGTCCTAATTTTTTTTTTAAATTAGGTTCCTCCACAAGTACTTGAGATCTAGTCAGTGTTTCTTCCAGAATTTTTTCTCCGGGGGGGGGGGGGGGGGCGGTAAACATTTTTCGCGGGGGGGGGGGGGTGCGGACACTAGTAAAAGTGTTTGTTTACTGTATATAAAATCCATCTCGTTCGCGGGGGCGGTAGACTTTCTTCGGCCTCCCCCCCCCCCCCCCCGAAGCGATGCCTGGAAGAAACTCTGGATCTAGTACCTCAAACTATATCAACTACTTTTTAACAACACAATCGCTTCAGCCCCCACCCCAATGAAGTGGTGACCAACCCTAATTTTTTAAGAACCCGTACAACAAATTACCTTCACGGAGGTCCGCACCAATGTATACCGAGCTGATTGAGGACATTCTCGTTGACGTTCCCATCCCACACAAAAATAACTCCTTGGATGAAGCGGAGGTGGACAAGCTTCATCAGATGAATACAATGATTTTACGGATTTTCCCGCTAGTTTTGATTGTGCTTGGTGTAACAGGTCAGTATTTTTGTTTGTTTACTTTCTTAATCTCAATCACCTTGAGAGGTGAATTAAGCTTGGGATGGATTTATTAAACTGGGATTTAAACAGAGCGCTTGTGTTTAGCAATATTGTTCATAATTTTTTTTTATATCTATCTATTACAATGTTGTTTAAAAGTAAAGAATCCCTTTCGAACCAAAACGGTCCGTTGAGCAAGTGAAGTAGAGTTCACCTGTTTGTATGAACTCCGGCATCTGAAGGGATAATGTGGTCAGCACTTTGCCCTAAATTAAGTTAGATACCCATCAGAGTTGAATGGACTCAGGAACATTCTAACCCTGAATCGAACTCGAGATTTTTAGATTAGCAGTGTAGCGCTCTACCTCAAGCCCACGCCGTTTCGAAATATTGTGTGAGGCGTAGAAAATTGACGCACAAATGACAGTGACAACTATTGCGAAAATATCGCCGATATAGTGCCAATGACCTTACCACTATAACATAGTGCCAATGACGGTGACACTATCACATAATACCAATCACTGTGACACAATCACATAACACCAATCACTGTGACACTATCCCATAATACCAATCACTGTGACACGATCACATAATACCAATCACTGTAACACTATCACATAATACCAATCACTGTGACACTATCCCATAATACCAATCACTGTGACACTATCACATAATACCAATCACTGTGACACTATCACATAATACCAATCACTGTGACACTATCACATAACACCAATCACTGTGACACTATCCAATAACACCAATCACTGTGACACTATCATATAATACCAATCACTGTGACACTATCACATAACACCAATCACTGTGACACTATCCCATAATACCAATCACTGTGACACGATCACATAACACCAATCACTGTGACACTATCACATAATACCAATCACTGTGACACTATCACATAATACCAATCACTGTAACACTATCACATAATACCAATCACTGTGACACTATCCCATAATACCAATCACTGTAACACTATCACATAATACCAATCACTGTGACACTATCCAATAATACCAATGACTGTCACACTATCACATAATACCAATCACTGTAACACTATCACATAATACCAATCACTGTGACACTATCCAATAATACCAATCACTGTGACACTATCACATAATACCAATCACTGTGACACTATTACATAGTACCAATGACGGTGACACTATCACATAATCCCAATGACGGTGACACTATCACATAATACCAATCACTGTGACACTATCACATAATACCAATCACTGTGACACTATCACATAATACCAATCACTGTGACACTATCACATAATACCAATCACTGTGACACTATCCAATAATACCAATCACTGTGACACTATGACATAATACCAATCACTGTGACACTATCCAATAATACCAATCACTGTGACACTATCACATAATACCAATCACTGTGACACTATCACATAATACCAATCACTGTGACACTATCACATAACACCAATCACTGTGACACTATCAGATAATACCAAAATCACTGTGACACTAGGGGTCGGCGTGGTCGAGTCAGTAAAGCTCATGGTTGCTACACCGAAAAGTCTCGAGTTCGAACCCTCGGGCAGATGAGGCTCGTTAGCTGGGGACAGCCACTCTTCTAGGAGAGACAACTCCAAAATTAAACAACTGCTGCCTTGTAGTTTGTTCTTGGTTGGACAAAGGCTATGGAAGCAAATCCAAAAAGAAAAGCAGGCTGAAATCGGAGTCAATGGCCTCAATGGCGCATAACCAGTTGACACGTAACGCTTAATTGTGTTGGAGGCGTGGTTGAGTCGGCAAAAAGCTCATGGTTGATAAATTCGAACAAAGTCTCGAGTTCAAACCCACTGGCAGATAAATCTCGATCCCCTTCAACACTAATAATTAAGAACGAAGAAGAAGAAGAAGACTGTGACACTATCCCATAATACCAATCACCGTGACACTTTCCGCCCATGCCAGGTAACGCTGTGACGATGCTGGTCCTACGGCGTATGGCCACGAAGGAAAACTTCTTGACTCTCCTGCTAGCGGCCCTGTGTGGGTTCAACATCCTGGCTCTTATCCTGGGGCTGATAGATGACGTCATATACGCGTGGGCGGACATCGCTCTCTACTCAGTCAGCCATTCCTTGTGTAAGTAAGTGATGACGTCATGGTGTGTAGTGTCACAATTGTTGTGTGTAGTGTCACAATTGTTGTGTGTAGTGTCACAACTATTGTGTGTATTGTCACAATTGTTGTGTGTAGTGTCACAATTGTTGTGTGTAGTGTCACAACTATTGTGTGTATTGTCACAATTGTTGTGTGTAGTGTCACAATTGTTGTGTGTAGTGTCACAATTGTTGTGTGTAGTGTCACAATTGTTAAGTAAGTGATGACATAATGGTGTGTAGTGTCACAATTGTTGTGTGTAGTGTCACAGTTGTTGTGTGTAGTGTCACAATTGTTGTGTGTAGTGTCACAATTGTTGTGTGTAGTGTCACAATTGTTGTGTAAGTGATGACATTATGGTGTGTAGTGTCACAATTGTTGTGTGTATTGTCACAATTGTTGTGTAAGTGATGACATTATGGTGTGTAGTGTCACAATTGTTGTGTGTAGTGTCACAGTTGTTGTGTGTAGTGTCACAGTTGTTGTGTGCAGGGTCACAACTGTTGTGTGTAGTGTCACAACTGTTAAGTAAGTGATGACATTATGGTGTGTAGTGTCACAATTGTTGTGTGTATTGTCACAATTGTTGTGTGTAGTGTCACAATTGTTGTGTGTAGTGTCACAGTTGTTGTGTGTAGTGTCACAATTGTTGTGTGTAGTGTCACAGTTGTTGTGTGTAGTGTCACAATTGTTGTGTGTAGTGTCACAATTGTTGTGTGTAGTGTCACAATTGTTGTGTGTTGTGTCACAATTGTTGTGTAAGTGATGACATTATGGTGTGTGATGACATTATGGTGTGTAGTGTCACAATTGTTGTGTGTAGTGTCACAGTTGTTACATTTAATGTGTAAGTAAGTCATGAAATTATTGTCACATTTAGTGTGTAAGTTATGTAATTATTGTATGTATTATCACAATTAGTGTGTAAGTGATACGATCGGTGTATGAAATGTCTTAATACACTATGTGAGAAGTACGATATTAAAGGGACGATTGTTGCATGGCATTTAAGTTGTATGAAAAAATAGTGTAATTATAATAATGTAACTAGCGCAGTAATATGTAATATAGGGACAGTTATAATGTAAATAAAGCTGTAAGAATGATACATGGAAAGCCGTGTATCCCGCAACCAAACCTGAAGAACGTCAGAGTCCACCCAGCTCTTATGGGTACCTGACTCACGTAAGAAAAGGCGGCTGGGCATAGTGCTGACCACAGTATCCCTTTTACATGTTGAGTTCACAGAAACAGGCAAACTCTCAATTTCACCTGTCCGGTTCTTTACTATTCAAAGTATAGGGTCACAATTATAGTTTGACTAAAGAAGTATGAGTATAATTTACTGAAATATGTAAAACAAAACATGACAGTAAAACAAAAAAGAAAAATCTAAATTAGAATGAATGTACATTTACACTTAAAGAGACAAAATTATTGTACCAGAGACATTCCTCGTTCTTTTCTTCTTCTTCGTTCTTAATTTTTAGTGTTGGGAGGGCTCGAGCCTAATCTGCCAGAGGGTTTTAACTCGAGACTTCTTTTCGAATTTATCCATGAGCTTTGCCGACTCGACCATGCTTCCATGACAATTAAGGATTACGTGTCAACTGGTTTTGCGCCATTGAGGCCATTGACTCCGATTTCAGCCTGCTTTTCTTTTTGGATTTGCTTCCATATTCTTTGTCCAACCAAGAACAAACTACAAGGCAGCAGTTGTTTCATCTTGGAGTTGTCTCTCCTAGAAGAGTGGCTGTCCCCAGCTAACGAGCCTCATCTGCCAGAGGGTTCGAACTCGAGACATTTCGGTTTAGCAACCATGAGCTTTACCGACTCGACCACGCCGACCCTTATTTCAATTGAACTCCCCCTCCCAGCGACAAAAACTTATCTAAAAACAAAACCCATGGCCACTAAAGTATCTTTATAGTATTTGTTTAAAAAAGAAATACTGGAATCATTAAATAAAAAGCGGAAGCGACATACCTGGAGCAATCGTTGACCTTCCAAAATCAATTAATCAATTGCTCATTGGAGGCTAAATATAACTTGACCTAATTGACTGCACTTAGTTTACAACATATGTGTTTTACTGTAGAAGAGTGGTATATTAAAAAGTAACACTGTCGTAAAATTTACTATGTTTCGTTTCAGTATCTTCGCCGTTTACTGTAAAAGAGTGGTATATTAAAAAGTCACACTGTCGTAAAATTTACTATGTTTCGTTTCAGTATCTTCGCCGTTTACTGTAGAAGAGTGGTATATAAAAAAGTAACACTGTCGTGATATGTAAAATGTTTCGTTTCAGTATCTTCGCCGTTTACTGTAGAAGAGTGGTATATAAAAAAGTCACACTGTCGTAAAATGTACAATATTTCGTTTCAGTATCTTCGCCGTGCTGAATTTGGTATTGTTGACGATTACGTGCTGGTTGGTTGTCGTTATAACCGGATGTCGGGTTGCGTTTCTGACAAATAAGTATGCTCACGCATTTAATTTTTTAAAGTAGTTGGGTTAGCTTTTGGGCATAGGCGGATCTTGCCGGCTTTTATTTTGGGAGGGGAGGTGAATAGGTCCATGACATTTTTTTTCTGAGATAATTTGTCCCTGAAATCCCTTGTCCACCTAAGATACATTTTCTTAAAACTTTTTTGTCTGGGATCATTTGTCCCTGAGACTAGCTTGTTTAATTTATTGAGAAATAACCTATTCAGAGGCGTAGCGAGGGGGGCGGGCGGGTAGGGGGGTACATATATTCCCGGGCGCCGACCTTAGGGGGCGCCAAAATGGGTTGTAAAAACAAATTGAAAGTTTGAGGAGGGATGCAAATTGAAAGTTTGAGGGGCATGCAAATCGAAAGTTTGGGGGGGGTGCAAATCGAAATTTTGTCCCGGGAGCCGGGAAGGGTCGCTTCGCCTCTGAACCTGATGTTTTATTATGACAGTAACATTGACATTCTTAAGTGTCAGACTGGCTTGCTACTTTTAATGATACTACCTTATATTTATCATGTAAAAAAAATTTGTCGTTTTGAAATCGAAGGCTAGCTTTAATTTTTAAAAACCACTAACCTGGTGGCTAAAACATGTACATTCTGAGGTCTTAGGACATCCTGTTACTTTTATCGATCCATAACCTCATACAGGTCTAAGACTGGCTTGTTAGCTTTTAATGCCACACAGAGGTGTAGCGAGGGGGTGGAGCGGGGATGCGGATCGCACCAGGTGACACCATTTAGGGGGTGACACCAAGGCAAAAAATAGCAAAATATATAGGGAAAAACTTGAGGGGGGGGGTGCAAATCGAAAGTTTGAGGGGATGGGGTGCAAATCAAAAGTTTGGGGGGGGGTGCAAATCGATAAATTTGAAAGTTTGTCCCCGAGAAGGGTCGCTACGCCTCTGGGGGGGGGGGTGACACCATTAAGTGCCGCACCTGGTGACACCCGACCTCGCTACGCCACTGATGCCACATTATGTTTTTTTTTTTATAATTGTAGTAACTATTTTATTCTGATGTCTAAGACTGGCACAATACTTTTGAAGACCCATAAACTGGTTTATCACGGCAATAACAATTACATCACTACCATGTTACCTTTATTGACCCATGACCTCCTGCAAGTCTAATACCCTCACGTTACATGTATTGACCCCTGACCTCCCGCAGGTCTAAGATTTTCATGTTACAATTATTGACCCCTGACATCCTGCAGGTCAAAGACTATCATGTTACATTTATTGACCCCTGACCTCCTGCAGGTCAAATAATATCATGTTACATTTATTGAACCCTGACCTCCTGCAGGTCAAAGACTATCATGTTACATTTATTGAACCCTGACCTCCTGCAGGTCAAAGACCATGTCCAGCGTAAGGAACCAGATCCTGTTGATAGACAGTGTCTGTATCGGCAGCATCTTCGCTCAGACCGTCGTTGGCTACTTCGGGAACCGGAGCTTCTACGATAGCAAGTTAGTGAGGTTGATTTAGGTCATTAGGTCATTAGAGTTTCTACAATAACAAGCTAGTGAGGTTGATTTAGGTCATTAGGTCATTAGATTGATGTTGTTTTAGGTCATTAGAGCTTCTACGATAACAGGTTAGTGACGTTGATTTAGGCCATTAGGTCATTAGATTGATGTTGATTTAGGTCATTAGAGTTTCTACGATAACAAGTTAGTGAGGTTGATTTAGGTCATTAGGTCATGAGATTGATGTTGATTTAGGTCATTAGATTGATGTTGATTTAGGTCATTAGAGTTTCTACGATAACAAGTTAGTGAGGTTGATTTAGGTCATTAGATTGATTTTGATTTAGGTCATTAGGTCATTAGAGTTTCTACTTTAACAAGTTAGTGAGGTTGATTTAGGTCTTTAGGTCATTAGATTGATGTTGATTTAGGTCGTTAGGTGAATAGATTGATGTGGATTTAGGTCATTATGTCATTAGAGTTTCTACAATAACAGCTTAGTGATGTTGATTTAGGTAATTAGGTCATTAGAGTATCTACGATTGACTTTAAATCAATGATGTGCATCTATTTAAATAGAGATTATAAGACTCCAAGTCAGTGGTATTTATTAAAGTCATTAGATTATATGTCTGACTCTAAGTCATTGATGTTTACTCAAGTCATTAGATGTTCTAAGACCCTTAGTCCGTGGTCTGCATTTGAGTCATTACAGATTCTAAAACTTCAAGTCAGTGATGACTATTTAAGTAATTAGAGTTTCTAAGACTCCGCGTCCGTGATTTTATGAAGTCAGTTTGTACTACTTCACATTTAAATGTATGCTTTCTTTAATTTGTAACCCCACATCGACCCAAACTATTTCTCATATAACATCACAGAAACAAGTGAACTCTTCTGCACTTGCCCCATAGACCGTCAGGTTTGAAAGGGAAACTTTTACAAATTCCGATAACATCCCCATATAATTCCAGTTCTTCCCCCCAGCACCACAGAGGCCTGCTACGTCCCCTACGACTCTCCCTGGGCCCACATACAGTTCTACGTCTCCAGTCTCATACCTTTCATCGTGTTGATCCTGCTCAACGTCTACCTCATCTACCTGTACATGAAGAAAGACTCTGGCCTCATTGAAAGCATTGGCACCACCAAAGGTACAGGTTGTAGTCTCTTTGTTATATGCTGGAATATATTTACTTATACTTTATCACGGCTAGAGGTCTTTTACTTGATAAGTAGATCACAAAGTGAATAAGAAAAACAACTGCAACAATAGGGCTGGTAAGTAGGTCACCAACCAGTTATATGGCTCATGCAGGTTTTACTGAGCCGTAGAACTGGTTGGTGACCTACTTACCAGCCCTATTGGAAAACTGCGCGAATGGAAAACCGCAACGGAAAAAGTGCGCAAACAGAAAATAATGCGCAAATACTGCATAATTATACAAATACACTTTATTTTTTGTCATGCACAATGTACATGTGGTCATTCTTTATTAATGTCCATAAATGCACGATTTAAGAAAACAATTTGTCCTTGGTATAATTTGTCCTGATATATTTAGTCCTGATAAAGTTAGACCGTGAAATCATTTGTCCATGAGATCTTTTGTATGGGATCAGTGGCGTAGCGAGGTCGGGTGTCACACGGTGCGGCACTTAATGGTGTCACCCCCCAGAGGCGGGGGACAAACTTTTAATTTTTGCACCCACACCCTCAAAATTTTGATTTGCATCCCCCCCTCATACTTTCGATTTGCACCCCTCCCCCCCCCCCCTCAAACTTTCGATTTGCACCTCTTAAAGACTATTTAACACTCGAATTAATCACTTAATTAAGTGGAATTATCATTTTTCTCTATATATTTTGCTATTTTTTGCCTTGGTGTCACTCCCACTAAATTGTTTCACCCGGTGCGGCCGCCCCCCCCCCCCCTCGCTACGCCTCTGTCTGGGATATTTCATGGAACTGTTACATATTATAAAACGCATATGTTTATAACCAGCTCTACATCATAGTTGCCCTTAATTCCACTTGATGTGTGATCTAACCGTTTCTCTTCCTCGGACAGTCAGACATCAGATGTGCATGTTCGTCCTTGTGTCTATGCTCCAGTATGTACTCACCATCATCCCAGTCGCTCTCCTGTACCTGAACATTGAGATGTTCTTTGACATGAACTCACGTCTCGGGCAGGCTAAGGCAGTTCTAGGTAGGTTCTTTATCTGGTGTGTTATGTTCTTCATATACCTCCTGTTCAAGTTAGGTGGTGTGTTATGTTCTTCATATACTTCCTGTTCACGTTAAGTGGTGTGTTATGTTCTTCATATACTTCCTGTTCACGTTAAGTGGTGTGTTACGTTCTTCATATACATCCTGTTCACGTTAGGTGGTGTGTTATGTTCTTCATATACTTCACGTTATGTGGTGTGTTATGTTCTTCATATACTTCACGTTAGGTGGTGTATTATGTTCTTCATATACTTCACATTAGGTGGTATGTTATGTTCTTCATATACTTCACGTTAGGTGGTGTATAATGTTATTCATATACTTCACGTTCACGTTAGGTGGTGTGTTATGTTCTTCATATACTTCACATTATGTGGTGTGTTATGTTCTTCATATACTTCACGTTAGGTAATGTATAATGTTAATCATATACTTCCCGTTCACGTTATGTGGTGTGTTATGTTCTTCATATATTTCTCGTTCACGTTAGGTTGTTAGTTATGTTGTTCATATACTTCCTTGTTCACTTCACATGCGTGCGTAGGTAGGTTGTTCATATAATTTCGTGTCTTCACTTTACGTGCTGTTGGTAGGTTGTTGATATACTTCGTGATTAAGTTACGTGGGTGTATTGGTAGGTTCTTCATATAATTCCTGTTTTACTTTACGTTCGTGTTTGTAGGTTGTTTATATACTTCCTGTTTCACTGTAGGTAGTGTATTGGTAGGTTCTTTATATACTACCCGTTTTACATTACGAGCGTATGCTTGTAGGCAGTTAATATACTAACTGTTCACGTTAGGTAGTGTGTCATGTTCTTCATATACGTCTTGTATCAAGTTAGGTAGGCATGTTGATAGGCTCATCATTTACTTTCTGTTTCCCTTCACGTGGGTGTCTATCTTTTCCAGTTCGTGTCCATATGCAGGTGAAGTAGAGTGCATCTATTTCAGAGAAACAGTCTAGTCAGCAATACGCCCAGCCATTTTTACTTTCCCATTCGAGCTGGGTGGACTCAGTTACATTCTACTGACTCGAACCCGGATTCGAACTCGAGACATTCAGTTTCACGTTCAAGCGCTCTACCGCTAGACCACGCCATCCCATAATCATTTATCACCCAATGTTAAATATAAAATCGAACACGTTCTACTCAGGCTACAACATCACCGTCATCATGTTGTACTCCAACAACGCCACCAACTACTTGGTCTACACCGCCTTTGGACGGCGGTTCCGTCAACAGTTCAGGAAGCTGCTCCGGCCCTACTTCAAGAGATGGTTCCCCACCCTCGGGCAGGAGGAATCCTACATGGACTCTGACTGTGGCAGTAGAGGTCAGTCTGGGGGTGTAGGTCAGACAATTGATCTCTGGACGAATTATCTCAGATATAATATCACAGAAATGCCGCTTGATATTTTATCTGAGATATTTTATCAGAGATCATTTGTCCTGAGATCATTTGTCATTGAGATAATTTGTCCTTGAGATCATTTGTCTTTGAGATGATTGTCCTCAGATCTTTTGTTCATGAGATGATTTGTTCTGAGATCTTTTGTCCTGAGTTCATTTGTCCTTGAGATTATTTGTCTTAAGATCATTTGTCCTTGAGATCATTTGTCCTTGAGATCATTTGTCCTTGAGATCATTTGTCCTGAAATCTTTTGTTCTTGAGATCATTTGTCCTGAGATGATTTGTCCTTGAGATCATTTGTCCTTGAGATCATTTGTCCTTGAGATCATTTGTCCTGAAATCTTTTGTTCTTGAGATCATTTTTCCTGAGATGATTTGTCCTTGAGATCATTTGTCCTTGATATCATTTGTCCTGATATTTGTCCTATGATTTGTCCCGAGATTTGTCCTGAGATTTGTCCTGAAATTCGTCCTGAGATTTGTCCTGAGATTTCTCCTGAGATTTGTCCTGAGATTTCTCCCGAGATATGTCTTGAGATTTCTCCTGAGATTTGTCCTGAGATTTGTCCTGAGAATTGTCTTGAGATTTGTACTGAGATTTGTCCCGAGATTTGTCCTGAGATTTGTCTTGAGATTTGTCTTGAGATTTGTCCTGAGATTTGTCTTGAGATTTGTCCTGAGATTTGTCCTGAGAATATTCGTCCTGAAATTCGTACTAAGATTTCTCCTGAGATTTCTCCTGAGATTTGTCCTGAGATTTCTCCTGAGATTTGTCCTGAGATTTGTCTTGAGATTTGTCCTGAGATTCGTCCTGAGAATATTCGTCCTGAAATTCGTACTTAGATTTGTCCTGAGATTTGTCCTGAGATATGTACTGAGATATGTCCTGAGATATGTCCTGAGATTTGTCCTGAGATATGTCCTGAGATATGTCCTGAGAATATTAGTCCTGAAATTCGTACTTAGATTTCTCCTGAGATTTGTCCTGAGATTTCTCCTGAGATTTGTCCTGAGATTTGTCTTGAGATTTGTCCTGAGGTTTGTCCTGAGATTTGTCCTGAGATCATTAGTCCTATGATTTGTCCTAAGATTTGTCCTGAGATTTGTCCTGAGATATGTCCTAAGATTTGTCCTGAGATTTGTCCTGAGATATGTCCTAAGATTTGTCCTGAGATTTGTCCTGAGATTTGTCCTGAGATATGTCCTGAGATATGTCCTGAGATATGTCCTGAGATATGTCCTGAGATTTGTCCTGAGATATGTCCTGAGATTTGTACCGTCACCATTACAGAGTCCCGGTTCTCCCAAGCGACCGTGTCCCACTCCCACACTATGGAGATGTACAACCGACCCATGACCATCCCCCACATCAGTGACACGACGGTCAAGTACAGCGGGGTCGAGTCGTCAGAGAGCAGCTCGTTCCGGAATGTCAAGCCGGAATCTTCCGGCACCACCAGAAACATCTCTCTGGGCGAGGAGAGAAAAGTAGATTCAGACGTGACACTAGGTGCACGTGTTGCATGAAATAAATTATTTTTTTACACATGACTTGGGTTTTATTTGCTGCAGACTTTATATATATATATATATATATATATATATATATATATATATATATATATATATATATATATATATATATATATATATATATATATATATATATGTATATAGGCCTTATATGAGTTAATATATATATATTTATACCTAAGCTTATATATTTAAATATACATAGGCCTATATATATACACGCACACACACACACATATATATATATATATATATATATATATATATATATATATATATATATATATTCCTCTTGGGACCTAGCTATGCATTGGTGGGCAGATGAAGTAGAGTTCAGCCGACTTTACTTTCCCTAACGTGAGTTAGGTACCCATCAGAGCTGGAAGGAACCAGGGACGCTCTGCTTCAAAATTCCAAACCTTCGGGCCGATCGCTCTACCGTTCGACCACTCCGTCCCTACCACTGAGTGAACCCACTAGATTCCTAGCCAGCATAGGCTTAAATTGTCGCCCTCGTCTGATATAAGAGCTACACGGTGGCCCATTTCGACCAAGACAGTGGCGTTGATGGGCTCTTACACGCTGGATCAACTTGGATTCAAATCGTCCCCCCCCCCCATCTCACACCATCACCACCACCTTGAGGAAAAGCTCGTGTAGGCACCTTTACATAAAAATCAGCATCACCTTTCAAACCGTGGCATGGGTTCTAGACATGTCGGTGTTTTTTTTTTGTTTTTTTTAAATAGTGTTTTTAGTTGTGAATGATAATGTTGCCTTTGCCTAGTGGAACTTTGCGGGATACAGGGCAGGTGAAGTAGAGTTCACATGTTTCTTTGTCCTCAGTATATAACCAGGATAGTGTGGTCAGAGCCATGCTCGGCCGGAATCTTTTTTTTAAAGATAAAACATGTTGTCTGAGACTTGGCGGAACACTGGGCAGGTGAAGTAGTGTTGGGTAGGTGTAAAGTTCACCTGTGACGACAGCATATGAAGAGATAGTGTGGTCAGACCTACGCTCAGCCAAAATCTGTGTTTTCACAGACAAAAACATGTCTCAGTTGGGAGGACACTAGGCAGGTGAAGTAGAGTTGACCTGTTTTTGTGAACTCAGCACATGAAAAGATTATGTTGTCAGACCCATGCTCAGACGAAGTCAGTGTTTTTAAAAGGCAAAAACGTCTGAGGTGTGACGCCTTTTTGAATGTGGAGTCTGGTTATTTTGTGATGATAAGTGACAGACGTGATGTCATTTATGGATGACCCTCGAAACCCACAGTTATCTAATGATAACGGGTAGTCTAGTTCATAATAAATTTGGACCGAGTTTAATAGAACCCCTACATCATTAATGTTGACATGGATTAAAAAAAGACATTCTCAAAGCGACCGTAAGAAAAAGAAAACGTAAGCCTGAATATAATTCAGAATTTTAATACTTTTAGAATTAATCTTACAGAAGTTGCAAATCCAGAGAACTTAAAAATAATGTTTTGACTTTAAGTCTTCATTTCTATTTATTTTAATCAAACCTTATTTATAACCTGAAGTTTTATTTTCGTAAGACAAGCGTTGAATGGCTCTACAGGAACTTCGTGATCGATATTCTGAAAATCCCACTTAGAAAAAAAATCATAGTAATGTATACTCACAAATTCGCCGATACAATTTTAAATAAAATTATTTTGTTTAATTTAAACCACGTGACCTAGTTTAGCAGTTCTTCCCCCTATTTATGTGATAAATATAAACAAACAAATTATTTTTTTTTTATTTACTGCAAATACCAAAAACATCAATTACATCTTATCTTTAATACACGCAAATCATTCAGGTTTTATAACAATATTTATTTTAATAACATGATACATTATTTTTTAAAATATTTAATGGACCTTCCGAAAAATTTGAGCCTGTTGTTAATCCTATTAAACGATACCAGAAATAAATATCTGTCGATTATTCAGCGCGATTACAATACTTCTTCTATCAGAGGCGTAGCGACCCTTACCGGCGCCCGGGACAAACTTTCAATTTGGCGACCCCTCGGGAGCAATTTGCATCCCCCGTCAAACTTTCTATTTGCGCCCCCCCCCCCTCAAACTTTCGATTTGCACCCCCCCCCCCCTCAAACTATTTATAATGCAAAAATGAAAATGCAGCTAAAATGACTTTTTAATTTGTTTTTACAACCCATTTTGGCGCCCCCTAAGGTCGCCCCCCCCCCCCATCGCTACGCCTCTGTCTTCTATACATTGTAATAGAAGAAAGTAAAAACGGATGTTTTTGTTTTCCCGATAAATGTCTCCGGAAATGACGCTTACATTGTTCAACTCTTCAGCGCAATAAAACACTTTTCAATGTCAACTCTATAAGCCGATACTTACAAATGGCGTCAAAACAATGTTATCCTTAATTATTTAATGAAGTCCGTCGTCATTACTTAATGAATAGATAAGTTGATACTATGTTGAGATATTTTGGATCTACAAGATAACAATGAACATTCACATACTGTGAATTCTTTGAAATCAGCCAGGTATTAAAGATCTGAATTAGTCATCTAGAATCTAGTTTATCTTTTACTTATTTTTATCAGTGTTGGAATCGTTTCAAAATACTTTTGCAACTGTATTAGGACGGCGTAGTCGGATGGTAGAGTATTCGACTACGAACCAGAAAGCCATGAGTTCGAATCCTGGATACGTGTCAGTAAAAAAACATCCTTGAGTTCACCTAACTCTGATGTCTACCTGACTCATGTTAGGTACGATTTGGGAGAGTAAAGGGCAGTAAAGGCGGCTGGGCATCGTGCTGAACACACTATCCCTTCATATTCCGGAGTCACTGAAACAAGTGAAATCTATTTCATTTGCTGAAAAATTAAGTAGGCTTTATTTTATTTACTCGTTTACAATAGGGTCCGGTCTACGTTAAAAGTTTACTTTCCCTAACGTATGCTATTGCTAGGCTAGGGTAAGAGGCTGGTTCAGATTCAGGTTATGGCTCTGGCTAAGGTTAAGGTTAGGGTTGGGGTTGAGATTGGGGTTAGGGTTTGATTAGGATTTAAGTATGGGGGTTAGGTTCAGATATATGCTTAGATTTGAGGTTAGGATTGTGGTTAGGGGGTAGTTATATGTTTAGGATAAGGGTAATGGTTAGGGCTCTTGGGCATTGGCGTTTTGGGATAATTACTCAGGGGACTATTAACCGGAAGTTAATTAATTAACGGGGGTTGGGGGTAATGTCCTTCAACCCCGGGCTAGGTTATATTGGATGTGAATTTGATTTTTGGTAAAAGTGTTTTGTGATTGCTTGGTGTAGCAGATTTAACTCTTTTTCCAACGCGAAAAAGGTACTTTGTTTACTAGAATAACACTTCGAGGCAGGGGCGTAGCGAGGGGGGGGGGGGCGGGGGTTCGGACCACACCGGGTGACACCATTTATGGGGGTGACACCAAGGCAAAAAATAGCAAAATATATAGAGAAAAACTTGAGGGGGGGTTGCAAATCAAAAACTTGAGGGGGGGGTGCAAATCGAAAACTTGAGGGGGGGGGGGGTGCAAATCGAAAATTTGAAAGTTTGTCCCCGGGAAGTGTCGCTACGCCTCTGGGGGGTGACACCATTAAGTGCGCACCGGGTGACACCCGACCTCGCTACGCCACTGCTACGAGTACGTACGCGAATTTAACGTTTCTTTAATTTATAAAAAAAAAATTATTGACTTCACATTAATAAGAACAACCACTATTTTGTAGATTTTTTTCGGCGCTTTTGAGAAAGTGAAACTTCGCTGCCCCAGCTGTCACTGGTAAGTTCCATAAACATCACGTTCAACACGAGACGAGAGGTCGACCGAACTGGGAAGATAAAAATGATGGCTAATCATACCGAAAACCGGATAATGTATTCATATTACGGTCAGTCATTGGAGGAAGCCGACTTACCCTTCGTTGCCAAGATTCGACAGACTAACATGATTGTGTTACTCGTTGGGACGTTCCTGATGTCCGTTTTCGGCATTCCGGGTAAAAAAACAAAGTTGTATAATCCTATAGCGTTTCTAGTTATTTATTTATTTATTTATTGTTTTTTTTTTTTGCTATAAAAATCCAAAATTGTATTCATTAGCTTTTATTAAAAACAGATTTAGTTCAGATATCTTGGAACACATTTAATTCATTCTGTTAATCTAAAATCACAACCATACTACCTGTAACACTACCCTTACACCAAACTGTCTTGAAAATCTCGCTACTCTCTTTTTTAAGCAATCATTTATTGTCCCACCCCCTAGCTTATCCATCCCCCACCTCACTGATCCCCCCAGCTTATTAACCCCCCAACTTACTGACCCCCCAGCTTATTGACCCCCCCCCCCCCCCCTCCAACTTACTGACCCCCTAGCTTATTGACCCACCCGCGCCCCCCCCCCCCAACTTACTGACCCCCCAGATTATTGTCCCTCCCCAACTTACTGACCCCCACCTTATTGACCCCCCCACCTCACTGACCCCCCAGCTTATTGACCCCCCCCCCAGCTTATTGCCCCCCCCCCCCCACTTTACAATCCCCAGGCAACGTCCTCTCCATCGTGGTACTACAGCGCCAAGTACTGCGTGACGCTACGTCGACCGCCTACCTCATCAGCCTCTCCTTCTTCAACATCATCACCCTCATCTTCGCCATGGCTCGCCACTTCGCCAAGGCTCTGGTCGGTACGGATATCCCCTGGTACAGCCCTATCGCCTGCGGGTTAGAGTCGGTTCAATTTTGTTACTTAACATCTGTGGCGTAGGCAGGGGAGGGGGTTGGTGGGGGGTGGAGGGGGCAGGTATTGTGTTCAGTTTCGGCTGTTGTAGATGATGCGCTTGTGTCGTTTTATGTCTTTTGGACGTCAAACTATTTGGATGGTACACAAACAATAGTTATTTTAAGCTTTTAAAACTGTAAGGATATATATATATATATATATATATATATATATATATATATATATATATATATATATATATATATATGTGTGTGTGTGTGTGTAAGTGGAGAAATAGACCCACCCCAATTGTGCTATCCTGCCTACGCCATTGCTTAAGTGTGATACTTCGATTTTTTTTTTTAAATCGTGTCGGATTCTGGTTAGAACTAGAATTGATTCAATTGAAAAAAAATATGCATGTACAGATTGTATTATCATGATTTAATTATTAATTAGTTGTAATCTATGTGTTTTAATGTAATTTAAGTCGGGCTGTCCCCAGCTAACGAGCCTCATCTGCCCGAGGGGTCTAGGTTTAAGGCAGGTTTAAGTCGAGGGTTTAGGGAGGGTCAGTTCTAGTGTACAGGGAAAGGGTCAAGGTCAAGGGTTTAGGCATTGGTTTAGTGTTAAGAAAAAGGGTTAGAATTACGTCAAGCACTATTGAAAGTGACGAAGTTTTAACCACAGTCGGGATTAAATTCAGGTTTATATCAACGGTTTAGATTAGGATGCAGGGCCGCAGAGGCGTAGCGACCCTTCCCGGCGCCCGGGGACAAGCTTTCGATTTGTACCCCCCCCCCTCGAACTTTTCATTTGCACCCCACCCCCCCCCCCCCTCAAATTTTCGATTTGCATCCCCCCCCCTCGAACTTTTGGTTTGCACTCCCCCTCAAACTTTCAATTTGGTGCCCCCCCCCCTAAGGTCGGCGCCCGGGGACATATGTCCCCCCCGCCCCCCCCCCCCCCTCGCTACGCCTCTGGAGGGCCGGGAAAAGCTCGCAAATAACTTATAACGAGGCTCGCCTTTAAAAACGTTTATGACAAACGTTAAAAAACAATTTTCAGAATAGTGCGCTGGTTGACCCTATGTCCTTATCATTGTTGTCAGCTGGCATCTCGTTCTCATCTCCACGATGAGGTTGCTATTTATTTCAAAAAGGTGAGTACTCACAGGCGTCGCAAGGTGGGGTGTCACCCGGTGCGGCACTTCATGGTGTCACTAATTAATCATTAATTGAACTGGCAAAAAAAACGTAATTTTCTTCTATTTATTTTGCATCTTTTCGCCACAGTGTCGACCCCTTAAATGGTGACACCCATTGTGGTCTCCCCCCCCCCCCCCCCCCCAGCCTCGCGACGCCTCTGCACATGGCATTTTACTACAATCGACCTCTTGCTGTATCGTTCTATTTATATCTTAAAACACGTCTCCTAAACGATACGCTTACACTGGTGATAATGACAAATTCAGGCTTCTATACGTCCGTTCAATAAAATAAAAACACGAATCTGACGCATATTTCTTCTTGTCTTTTCAATGCCCAGTGGAAAATTGTTCATTCACAACATAATTGTCTCAATTTCTATTCTTTGTAATTGTTCTTAAACATTCTTTCTAATAATTTTCAATTTTTTTTTTACTCTAGGCATTAACGTGTCCCCCCCTTCCCCCCCCCCCCAGTGTTTCTTCCAGACTTTTTTCTCCGGGGGGGGGGCACTTGAAATTTTCGGGGGGGCGGTAGACTTTTCTTCGGAGGGGGGGGGCGGACACTGTTAAAAGTATATATTTTCTATATAAATTATATAAATTTCATTTCGTTCGGGGGAGGGGGGGGGGGGGGGGGGTAAGTCCCCCCACCCCCGAAGAGATGTCTGGAAGAAACTCTGCCCCCCCCCTAATCTTTGTTGATTCCATTGTATGCTTGGGTGCTAAAACTTGTCTTCTGTTTTTGTCGATGTCAAATCTATTCATTTTTTTTCTGAATGCCTTGCTTTTCTATCTTTTCCCATTCTGTCGTGTTAGGTACTGTGTCAAATAACTTTATATTTTATATAAGCAAAACTCAGTATTGAAATCCGTAAGTCTCGAGTTCAAATCCTGGTTCAAATCAGTAGAAACGTCCTGAGGCCTATCCAACTCTGATAGGCACCCAACTCACGATAGGGAAAGTAAAGGTGGCTGTGCATAGTGCTGACTACGTTATCTCTTCATATGCCGAGGCCACAGAAACAGGTGAACTCTACTTCACTTGACCAATAGACCGCCAGGTCTTGAAGGGGAACTTTACTTTTAAATCTAGATTTTTCCCCGTCTTAAACAAATAAACACAATAGTAAACTAAAAATGTAGTAAACGATCCTCTTTAGACCTAGGGATCCATTGAACAGACGAAGTAGATTTCATGTTTCTTGACCTCGGCATATGAAGGGAAGGGGTGATCAGCACTTTGCCCAGCCGCCTTTACTTTCCCTAACGTGAGTTAGGTACCCATCAGAAATGGGTAAAGTCAAGGACGTTTTACTGACTTGGGCTAGGATTCGAACTCGAGACTTTCGTGATAGCTGCCTTGCGATTGGTAAAGTAACGGACATGTTAGTTTTCATGTGTAGGCTTGACAACGATTCTTTAATATCGTGATGTTGTATTTTCTCTTGAATATCGTAATGTTGTATTTTCTCTTGAATATCGTGATGTTGTATTTTCTCTTAAAATATCTCAATTTTGTATTTTTTTGGAATATGGTAATGTTGTATTTTCTCTTGAATATCGTAATGGTTTATTTTCTGTTGAATATCGTAATGTTGTATTTTCTCTTGAATATCCTAAAGTTGTATTTTCTCTTGAAATATCGTACTGTTGTATTTTTTTTTTGGAATATGGTAATGCTGTATTTTCTCTTGAATATCGTAATGTTGTATTTTCTCTTGAATATCGTAATGTTGTATTTTCTCTTGAATATCGTAATGTTGTATATCCTTGAAATGTCGTAATTTTGTATTTTTTGGAATATGGTAATATTGTATTTTCTCTTGAATATCGTAATGGTTTATTTTCTGTTGAATATCGTAATGTTGGATTTTCTCTTGAATATCATAATGTTGTATATCCTTGAAATATCGCAATGTTGTATTTTCTCTTGAATATCCTAAAGTTGTATTTTCTCTTGAAATATCGTACTGTTGTATTTTTTTTTTTTTGGAATATGGTAATGCTGTATTTTCTCTTGAATATCCTAATGTTGTATTTTCTCTTGAATATCGTAATGTTGTATTTTCTCTTGAATATCGTAATGCTGTATATCCTTGAAATATCGTAATTTTGTATTTTTTGGAATATGGTAATGTTGTAATTTCTCTTGAATATCGTAATGTTGTATTTTCTCTTGACTATCATAATGTTGTATGTTCTCTTGAATATCGTAATGTTGTATTTTCTCTTGAATAACGAAATGTTGTATTTTTTTGGAATATGGTAATGTTGTATTTTCTCTTTTTTTTTTTTTTTTTTTTTTTTTTTTTTTTCTCTTGAATATCGTAATGGTTTATTTTCTGTTGAATATCGTAATGTTGTATTTTCTCTTGAATATCATAATGTTGTATATCCTTGAAATATCGCAATGTTGTATTTTCTCTTGAATATCCTAAAGTTGTATTTTCTCTTGAAATATCGTACTGTTGTATTTTTTTTTTTGGAATATGGTAATGCTGTATTTTCTCTTGAATATCCTAATGTTGTATTTTCTCTTGAATATCGTAATGGTTTATTTTCTCTTGAATATCGTAATGTTGTATTTTATCTTGACTATCGTAATGTTGTATTTTCTCTTGAATATCGTAATGTAGTATTTTCTCTTGAATATCGTAATGTTGTATTTTTTTAATATGGTAATTTTGTATTTTCCCCTGAATATTGTAATGTTGTATTTTCTCTTGAATATCGTATTGTTGTATTTTTTTAATATGGTAATTTTGTATTTTCCCCTGAATATTGTAATGTTGTATTTTCTCTTGAATATCGTATTGTTGTATTTTCTCTTGAATATCATGTTTTATTTTCAGAACGCATTGTCGTTTCTTGACAAATACAACTCCACTAACCCATCTAGTAGTTTTGTGTTTATCTGTGGGAATCATTGTGGCAGTGATTGTGTTCAAAGCTGTTAATTTCGTAGATCATGAAGGGTGAGTCAATTGTTTATTTAAGTTGAGGAAGGGGAGGGGGGGGGGGGTGGAGCGTCTTGTAAGAGACATTTTGGGAAGGAGGGGGGGTGGGAATTTATGATGTTTACAAGATGAAGAAGTTGGGGTAAGTAAATAAGATAACGTATTTTTGTTTTTATTTTTAAAAAGAAACAAACAAAAAAATAGGGTTCATCCATAAATGCGTCACACTCGTAGGGGGAGGGGGGTCCGTAATTCTGTGACGGTGTGTGTGTTGAGGGGAAGGGGACAGGGGGTGGTTTAGATGGTGTGACGTCAAACTTTTGTATTATAAAAAAGCAATCTTAGAAAACGAGTTTTAGTCATTTCGCGTTTTAGAAAACTGTTTTAATAAACTGTAACCGGAATTGATCAAAATTTTCTGTGTTAGCAGAGTTCTGACAAGATTTTGGGAAAATATCGATGTTTTAAGAAATATTCAACAGCAATTTTGATAGGGGGGGGGGGGGGGGGGGAGTGTAGGCTGAGGTGTGACGTCATTTTAGGTGGGGGGGGGGGGGGTCTTGCTTTTTGTGACGACGTGTGACGGAGGGAAGGAGGTAAAAATCGTCCAAAAAGCGTGACGTCATGTATGAATGACCCCCAAAGAAAAGAAAAAATCGAGTACATTTATAAATAGATGTATGATGTTTTAAACGGAAGAGTAGAAATGTGGGAAGCTGTTTAAAAGAAAAGGTGAGCACTTATAGTGACGACATTGATGAGTTACTATGATTTTTAAGCCAGCTCTATTGAACATTCTCGTGTATTCTTTCATCGCGAGTTTGTATGGTAATTGCAATGGAATTGGGCTATACTAGTAAAGGTTGTTACAAAAACGTTTGTTTATTTCGCGAATAAACAAACAAACATGGAGGCAAAAAGATCTTAGAATATGTTTTATGAGAATATGATATGATACAATTACATTCTGATGGTTTCGATGAAAAGAAAATAGTTTCAAGAACGGTATTCAATTACTAGAAAGCGTTCGAAAATCGACAGAAATCAAATATATATGAAATTTCATCCCCCTAACTTAAACGGCGCCAACGCTATCGGTATTTTAGAAATCGTAAATAAGTAAAGTACCAATAAGGGATAAGTTATATTTAGACATTTGTTAGATCCTTAGGACTGACTTAAAAGCTAGTTATTTTAGGCGTTTTGGATTTATTTGATCTATGAAAGTTTTACAGTAATTTGATCCCACTTGTGCCATACACACTTTTAATTTTCAACGTTTTACAATTATTTGATCTCTGGGTATACCATAAAATCTTGTAATTTGAAAATTTTACGTTTATTTCATCTTTAGGTATGCCATAAAACATCTTTATTTTTCATGTATTTGATCTTTAGGTATGCCATAAACCCTCTTTATATTAAACGTTTTTCATGTATTTGACATTTAGGTATACCATAAAACCTCTTTATATTAAACGTTTTTCATGTATTTTATCTTAAGGCATGCCATAAAACCTCTTTATATTAAACATTTTTCATGTATTTGATATTTAGGCATACCATAAAACCTCTTTATACTAAACGTTTTCCATGTATATGACGTTTAGGTATGCCATAAAGCCTCTTTATATTAAACGTTTTCCATGTATGTGATCTTTAGGTATGCCATAAAGCCTCTTTATATTCAACGTTTTCCATGTATATGATCTTTAGGTATGCCATAATGTGTGAGCTCAGTGTCAATGTTTGGGCATGGATGCAGTTCGTCCTGACGTCAATCGCTCCCACGTTGCTGCTGTTTTGTTTTAAATGGTATGCTGGTGTTCAAACACCACTCACCGAAAGCGGGCATGATGTTAAATAAGTCGACACTAAAAGGTGATTAGACCTTGTACCCTGGGTGGTTCGCCTTTTGTACGTCAGTCGCGTTTTGATGATATCGTTCGATGTGAAACAGATGGTATCGTTCGATGTGAGATGGTATCGTTCGATGAGAAACTGATGGTATCGTTCGATGTAAAAAAGATGGTATCGTTCGATGTAAAAGAGATGGTATCGTTCGATTTTAATGGAGATGGTATCGTTCGATATAAAAACAGATGGTATCGTTCGACGTAAAAACAGATTGTATGGTTCGACGTAAAAACAGATGGTATCGCTAGATGTAAAATAGATGGTATTATATGGTATCGCTTGATGTGAAACAGTTTGAAAGAGATAAAAAGAAGTATCGATATTTAGACTACATTGCTGTGAAAAGTATCGATATTTCTACTGAATTACTGTTACAAATATCGCTGCTTTGTTTACATTACTGTTACAAGTATCAATATTGCTACTGAATTACTTTAAAAAGTATCGATAGGTCTACTGTACTACTGCGACAAGTACTAGTGTTTTTATCAGAGGCGTAGCGAGGGGGGGGCGGGTGGGGGGGGGACATATGTCCCCGGGCGCCGACCTTAGGGGGGCGCCGGGAAGGGTTGCTACGCCTCTGGTTTTTATTGATATTTTATCGTGTATAGCTCAGACGCCTAATCACTTGATGCAATTCTAAATCATATCTTTCTCCCTTATAGTATTTTAATCCAAATATTTTCCATACAAAACTGTTGGAGTATGGCCTTATTCCAACCATATGCTTAACATTACAAAACAATATCACTCATTTCATTGACATCAGTATGTGTATTGGGTTAAAGGCCAAGCATGAGCTGTTGTGTGTAACCATATCACATTAATTAAACTGAGTTGCTTATTACTTTTTTTTAAATATTTTATCCAACGTATTTAAAAATTACATGTTAACGAGTCATGTTAATGAGATTTGCCTTTTCCCCCCTCTGTGTGTGCTTCTATAAGCTTTTTTTTTAAAAACCAATAGCAGTTTGCAATGCAGCAATTTAAAAAAAAATATATATATATTTTCTAGTTGTCTTTTTTTTTTCAACTTTTCGCCCCTAGATGAGATACTTTATGATATCCCGAGCCTCGATTTCCGGGGAGTTCGAACTCCGGAATTTAGGATTAGTAATTAGATGCTCTCCCTCCAATATATGAAGAAAAACTTTCTCGATCCATCCATCTTAATGTGCCTCCTAAATTATCAATCCACCTACCTACCCCCACACCAATTAAACTAATTTAAACTATGCCCCAACCTATCAATCGACCCACCTATTCCCCCACCTATCGATGTATTCGCCTAATCCCCTTCCCCATATCACAAAAGTATTCCTCAGCTATCAATTCACCCACCTATCCCCCCCTCCCAACCTAACAAGTTAACTCCTCCCCCTTTCCCGGATCTCAAATTATTCCCCAGGTATCAGAGTTTCTTCCAGGCATCTTTTCGGGGGGGGGGGGGGGGGGCGGGGGGCTCCCCCTGAAGAAAGTCTACCGCCCCCCCCCCCCCCTGAACGAAATGAAATTTATATAGAAATATATACTTTTAACAGAACAGTGTCCGCCCCCCCCCCAAAGAAAGTCTACCGCCCGCCACCCCTCCCCCCCCCCCCCGAAAACTTCAAGTGCCCCCTCCCCCGGAGAAAAAGTCTGGAAGAAACACTGCCAGCTAGAAATCCACCTATCCCCCCCTTCCCAACCTATAAAACTATCCACTCTCCATCCACACCTTCCCCTTTTCTCCATCCACAGTCCGCGCCCAGATGAAACTCCTCGTCGTCATCTCCAACATCGCCTTCATCGTCTCCCTTATTCCCATGGGCGTGTTTCCACGTCGTGGCCAAGAAGGTCTTCCCAAACACGTCTCGGGGGCACGCTCAGAGGGAACTCGGTAAGTTCTCTTCCCTCCCGGACGTCCGCTTTCTAGTTCGTTTGAAATTTTAAAAAAAAATTCCCGTCAAGTCCTGAAGAAGTTGGGATAAGTCCGTTCAGACACAGCGTACACTGAAACTATCAATCTATATATATATTTATATATATATAATATATATATATATATATATATATATATATATATATATATATATATATATATATATATATAAAATTCTCTTCTTGGAGACGCTAGAAAACAAGCTGTAAGCGCGCTCCCTACCACCCCACCCCTACATGGTCTGGTGAGCTGTGGTTCACGCTAAATGTTTACAATCGTAGAGCCGGGATTAGTGACGGCTATTGGGGGCAGGTAATTTAGTCTGAAACGATTTTAAACTTAGGGGAGGTAACTAAGAGGTGGCTGCTTTCACGGGGGGGGGGGGAGAATAGTGGTTGGGGGATGGAGGGTGAGGGGGGGGGGGGGGGGGTTATCGTCCTTAACGACCTACTGATAGTGTTTTAAAGCAAATATTTTCAGTGGCAGCATTGGTACTGTCGAATTCACAAATTATGAATTTCTGAAAAGTAGAAAATAAAACAACTAAATCCGAGGGCCGGCTCGTACTGAATAAAACAAAAGGTCGTTGACACTAAAACGAGTTAAATCCTATCTACACGTGCACAGTCTATTTTAAATATAAATACATACGCTAGTACACAAACTAAGATAATGTGGCTATCTAACAGTACAGAACTAACCGACACTAGCGTAATTTAGAGAACTGAACTAAGCTGAGGCGAGCATACACGTTCTCACACACCTTATAGGGCTGGTAAGTAGGTCAATAAACAGTTCTAATGCTCATGCAGGTTTTATTGAGCCGTAGAACTGGTTGGTGACCTACTTACCAGCCTTATATACGCGTACAAAAACAGGTACAAAGCCGGAATATGATTACGTTACTGACACAACTCACTGAAAGAGGTTTGAACAGGGACAGGGTACAAAGTACAAACAATATTCACCCCCCATTCATCCCCCCCTTCACATGTTCACTACAAAGAGTAACTAACTTACGTTACGAAAAGCAAAAGCGGCTTGGCATAGTGCTGACCACACTCTTCATTCATCTTTCTTCTTCTTCTTCGTTCTTAATTTTTAGTGTTGGAAGAACAAACTACAAGGCAGCAGTTGTTTGATTTTGGAGTAGTCTCTCCTTAAAGAGCTCACGAGCCTCATCTGCCCGAGGGTTCGAACTCGAGACTTCTCGGTTTAACATGAGCTTTACCAACTCGACCACGCCGACCCCCCCCCCCCCCCTACTCTTAATTCATTTGCCGAGCTTCATAAAACATGCATACTCTATTTCATCTACCCTTTGACCGCCCAGCTCAAAGAATAACTCTACTACATTAAAATTGGCTTTGACGGCGTCTAGGCAACGACTCCGTGGTGCTGCTGATGTATATGAACAACGCCAGTAATTTCCTCATCTACTGTTTCTTCGGCAAGAGTTCCGCCAGGAGCTGAGCAAGCTTTTGTTTGGTACGCGAACTAAACACCCATCACTTGGTGGGGAATCGACTGAAAATCCAGGTACGTCCAATAACTCTTTTGTGTGAAAAATCAGGTTTACTTATGTCATTGAATGTTATATGAGATTCAGTGTTTGATTATGTCATTCAATGTTATATGACATTCAGTGTTTGATTTTGTCATTCAATGTTATATGACATTCAGTATTTGCTTATGTCATTTAATAATATATAATTCAGTATTTAATTTTGTCATTGAATGTTATATGACATTCGGTGTTTTATTTTGTCAGTCAATGTTATATGACATTCAGTATTTGATTATTGCATTGAATGTTAGATGACATTCAATATTTGATTATTGCTTTGAATGATAGATGACATTCATTATTTGATTTGTTCATTGAATGTTATATGACATTCAGTGTTAGATTATGTCATTGAATGTGATATGACAATTCAGTATTTGATTATGTTATTCAATGTTATATGACATTCAGTATTTGATTATTGCATTGAATGTTATATGACATTCAGTATTTGATTTTGTCATTGAATGTTATATGACATTCAGTATTTGATTATGTCATTCAGTGCTATATGACATTCAGTATTTGATTATTGCATTGAATGTTAGATGACATTCAGTATTTGATTTTGTCATTGAATGTTATATGACATTCAGTGTTTGATTATGTCATTGAATGTTATATGACATTCAGAATTTGCTTTTGATATTGAATTTTATATGGCGTTCAGTATTTGCTTACGGTGTGCTAAGTCACTGAATGCTATATTAATACGTTTAGTTTTTTGCATATTTTGCCCTAACTACTAAACACCGGTCACATTGGATGAGGAGGAGGGGGAGGGGGGGGGACTGAGAATCCTAGTTCGTCTCAGAATAATTGCGTACTAAAAATTCAGGTTTTGCTTAGCAATGTAAACAGAAAGTGTTATTTCAACGCCAAGGATTCGGTGCCGTGAGGAGTGGTAGGTTCGGAACCCGTCGGGTCTGTCTGTTCTGTCTTAACTTGGGACTATATTCTGTACTTTGTCTACCCTTGGCGTTGAAATAACACTTTCTGTTTACATTGCTATTTCAGTCACAACGCCTGCTTCCACCCCTCACCAGGTTTTGCTTATGCCATTGAATATTATATATCATTCAGTATTTACTTGTTATTGAATATTATATATCATTCAGTATTTACTTGTTATTGAATATTATATAATATTCAGTCTTTACTTCTGTCATTGAATATTATATTAACTTTCAGTATTTACTTATGTTATTGAATGTTATATAACATTCCATGTTTGCTTCTGTCATGGAATTTTCTATAACATCCAGTATTTCGATGGTCTCGCTCGCAAACCGTCTATATCAAAAAAAATTCGATTAAGTTTTTTTTTACATAAATCAAAAGCCTGTCTGATAATATTATAGAAATCTGTAGAATGATATCGAGGTATAATCATTCGAACAAACCGCCTATTATTTCAAGCGCTAAAAATCTCGGAACAAAACGAATATCGCTATATCTGTCAGTACGCCTTTGATCGGAAACGCAGTCGTACGCCGCAATCATACCAATTTATACAACAGCAGTCACAGTACTTATAGGTAATGATATTTGATTAATTATGTTCGGCTATTCTATTACATTTTATCATTTAAAGAATAATAAACAAATAGTATTTGTTTAATACAGCCTATTTCCAGATTTCAATAACCAAACTGTTTTGTTTACAATTGTTTAGGCTAACACAATGCTTTGAAACTAGATCTTAATTCTAGAATCTAAATATCAATCAAAACAATATTATTCGAATTATATTTCCACAAGATTGTGAAATAAATTTAATTGTTTTTTAATTCACTACTAACTTTAGATTGAGGATTTATCTACGTGTTAAGAAATGTTTTTTATGGTAGGTTACAAAATGTTTGGCGTACATGTTCAACGACATGGTTAGTTGTCTTTAGTAAATGCTTTTATGCTTAATTTTCAACAGACACGCCTCTCTCAATACACCAGAATCTATCATCGGACGAGCTTCTCTCAACAGACCAGCCTCTCCCAACATACCAGCCCTCTCTCAACAGACCAGCCTCTCTCAACAGACCAGCCTCTCTCAACAGACAGCCTCTCTCAACAGACCAGCCTCTCTCAACAGATCGACTTCTCTCTATAGACCAGCTTCTCAACATATCAGCCTCTCTCAACAGAGCAGACTCTCAACAGACCAGCCTCTCTCAACAGAACAGTCTTACCATACAAGACACCATCAGCTCTCAAGTAACCAATCTTAAAGACACCAGCATCTCTCAGCAGACCAGCCCTTCTCTATAGACCAGTCGTAACATACAAAAGACCAAACTCTCTTAAATGACCAATCTTACCATACAGTACACCAGAATATCTCGACAAACTAGTCTACCCTCTAAGACACCAGCCTCTCTCAACAGACCAGCCTCTCTCAACAGACCAGTCTTACCATACAAGAGACCAGCCTCTCTCAAAAGATTAGTTTTATCAAACAATAGACCAGCCTGTCTCAACACACCAGTCTTGCCGTACAAGACTCAAGTCTTTCGCAACAGAGCAGTCGTAACATACAATAGACCAGCCTCACATAACATACAATAGACACCAGCCTCTCCTCAAAATAGACCAGCCGCTCTCAAAAGACCAGTCAGACCTATCGAGAATTCAATGCGACAGATATTCGTGCACTTCAGTACAACCTTGATGCTACTATCTACTTCAAAGAGAATTAGCAGTTAGCTGGCAATTGCTAAGCTAAGGTCGTAAGATTATGATCTCATCTGTAGCCCCTGACAAGTTGTAGAAGAGCAGAAAAAAAGATGTCATATATGAGCGCCTAAAAGCAAGTCATAAATACACATTTTTATGATGATTTGCCTGACTTAAAAACTATGTTGCCATTTTAATGTTTCTTCATGTGACGTTAATTTAAAGAATAAATTTTTAAAATAACAACATTTTTTTTTACATTTTGTCATTTAAGAAAACATTAAGTCATTGTTAATGTGATTAATGTGTTATGTCTTATTCATAATATATCTGACAATAAGGTTTATATTTTTACTTTTATCATTCTACAAACCCAGCACCCACCAGATTTAGTAAAATAAAGTGTTAGAATAGAAAGATGAAATAAATAAAGCATAACCTTCAACAGTTAACAAGGCTAGTGCTAAATACAGCCATAATGAATAAACAGGCTCAAGCGATAAAGCCATACTAAAACATCTCTATTAAAATTAAACTGACCCCATAAAGTAGAATAAACTCAAATAATAAATTAAAATATGAGCCCACAACTATAATCTAAATATTATGACGTGATCATTATAACTTAAAAACATC
>NW_026732539.1:0-52500 GCF_028476545.2 Physella acuta | reverse complement strand
CAATGCGCATGCGTATCGCATGCGTATCTTATTCCGGCTAGCATCGGCCCAAATTAAATTGCTAAATTTGAAAACCAAACATTTATGAAACCGTATGTTCACGGATCTCAAGAGCAAGTTAGATTATTTCGAGGTCCAGTAAAACATGCACGTTTCACTGTACAACTGGACAACTCTAAAAGAAATGACGCGAGTTGAGGCCCTACTATGTGACGCATGGAATAGTCTTGCAGGATGCTACAGTAAGGTGAAGAACTTGGCATTTGGAGTGCTGACGATCTTCGGGTCAACATATTCTTGCGAGCAAGCGTTTTATTGCATGAATAAAATAAACAGTAAAGTAAGAAGCCAACTAACAAACAAAAATCTAGAGGTGTGTTTGAAACCGAAAACAAACTTTCAAAAGGCATGCAAGGCGAAACTGTTGTAAAGTATTCAATAATTAAAGTTACATACTTTGATTACTGATTTTATTATTCTAGCAGAGCTAGATAAAATACTTTAATACTATTTCTGCAAAATATTGTGTATGTTTTTATTTGAATAAATATTATTACATATTTAAATATGTATATATATATATATATATATATATATATATATATATATATATATATATATATATATATATATATATATATATATATATACACATATATATATATATATTTATATACATATATATATATACACACACACATATATATATATATATATATATATATATATATATATATATATATATATATATATATATATATATATATATATATATATATATACATATATATATATATGTATATATATATATATATATATATATATATATACATATATATATATATATATATATATATACATATATATACATATATATATATATATATATATATATATATATATATATATATATATATATATATATATATATATATATATATATGTGTGTGTGTGTATGTGTGTGTGTGTGTGGGTTGGTACTGAATCTTATCTAGGTTTCCCACGGTCACTGAGCCTCCACAGCCATAAATTACGGCAGTCACTTTACCCGGTCGCACCAGAGTTCAGCTTGGCCGGACCCTATGTGTTGGCATGGGCCTGCTTCGGCATTCCAATTTAATAGCCCGTCCGGTACGATGGCGACTGTCTCCTTAATTTATGGGCGTCAGGCCACGACGTGAGTCAGCTCGGGTCAAGCAGGTGGGTGGATGGACGGAGCCTATAAAATAACGCTCGTACTTAGACTAGGCGGCTCACTCAAAATAGGACAACGGTTATCAACTTGAAAAATTCACTAGTTTAGACAATAAAATTTAATTTTGAAGAAAGGATCTGTTTTGTTTCAAGAATTTTGGATTTTCTTCCATATTCTGTGTCCAACAAAGAACAAACTAAAGTGCAGCAGTTGTTTGATTTTGTAGTTGTCTCTCCTAGAAGAGTGGACATCACATAGCTAACGAGCCTCATCTGCCCAAGTGTTGTATTTTTAATCAATGGCAGAATTATTTATTTTTTTTTACATTATTTTGCTTTATAACGATAACCCTTACAGACAAGATCTTCATTTTCGAAGAATATTAATGGAAAAAAAAATAAGTATGGATATTTTCTGATCCACATTTTTTAAAACCATCCTGTATGACGTCATTGTAAATTGTGTATGGCAATGCCGGAAATGAAGAAGAAAGAAGTAGACATATATTAATGAAATAAACAAAGCTTATGTCGACATATGAGATCCTAACATAATGTTGTGATAGTCGGTGGTCTGCGTGTTTTTTGTTGGTCTGTAGTGTAAGCAGATGTAAGTTGTCTCGTGGATTAGGCTTTTAGCGTAAGTCGACATAGGATTTCTAGTAATGGAGAATAAAAGCAGCTTAAAATATTGAATAGTTCCAACATCTAGATCTAGATTCTAGATTTATCTAGACTCCAGGAGTTTAAGTCTAGACTAGACTCATTTTAAAGTACAAATACAGAAAGTTGGCCTTTAAAAACTTTTAAACATAAAAGTTAACAATCACATATTTTTTTATCTTTTTCTCGTATTGTGTAGTCATTCGAAATGTGGTTTCCCGTGATTAAAAAAAACAACATAAAAAGCGTACAGTCTGAAGTCTAGACTCTAGACTCATGTGTTATATTATCATATATAAAAAGAACAGATACACTTAGGTACACAAAGTAGGAAACGTAATATTTCAGAAACCTACTGAGCATGATATTATATTAGATTTCATTTAAGCTAACTAATACAATTTGCTATTGACTAGAGGAAAGTATTAGCAAAAAATAATACGGAACAAAAAATCCTTTCGTATCAACAATAGGTGGGCTGCTGTCCCCAGCTAAGAAGCCCTATCAAGGCTTATATGCTCGGGACAGTAGCGTACGCAGGGGGGGAGCAGGGGAGCGGCCGCTCCCCCTCTGGCCATTTTCAGCAAAGTGGCGCCTTTTTGGAAACTTTTTAAACTCAGTTTTAAACAATGATTTTTTGTTAACAAGTTATTTTTAGTCGGCACATCTATGTAAATCACAAGATTTCTTTTCATGCAGCAATTAAGCAGAATTGTACTAGTCTAGTTAGTGTCTACGTTTACAACACGTATTAACAGCAGTATCAAGTTTGTCATTCTAAAATAACCATTACGATGCATTGCAATTAAAAAAAAAACCTCTACGGGTAGTACCACTTGGCAAGAGGGGTGTTAAGTTTAAGGCAACTGTATAATGTATTTGCTTAAGAATAATTGATCTAGAAAATATTATACATAAATCTTCACACATAATTACTTTATATATACAGTTTTAATCGTGTAATTAATTTAAAAAAATTACAATACAGACACAAATACAACTGATGTGGCACCTCTATTTAAATTTACTTATGGGCAAACTGCGTAGTGGTGGGGAAATTTTGACAAGGTCAACAACGTCATCACGATGAAGTAGTAGTATTATGACAGTTTGGGCGTAGTGATTACGATTACAAATTATATGAAACAGTTACAACCCCCCCCCCCCCCATGGATTCTCTGTAAAAAAAAGTTTTGTCACAATACCACTGCTACTTATTTAAATCTATTTCTGAATCAGTATATCTGTGTAATTGAATATGTATGTTTAGAACAGTCATCTAAAAACTGACGCTATGTTCACTCTGAGTTGGTTATCTCCCACCCACCCACCCCCACCCCCCACCCCCACCTCACCACCACAATTGTGTAGAGCGACATTAATGTCACACCTAGGTGTACACTGGGTTGGATAATTGACCTAAAGTGACCGGACAGTGGTGAATGAAGTTGAACCCCCCCCCCCCCACCCCCCAACCCAACCCGAACTGATCTGTTAAGTATATTTGGAAAACGCGTAACGATGTACCAAAGTACCGTGCCGCCAGAATCATAGCTTTTGGAACAGGTAAAACTCTGTGAATATTGTTTTTGCAAATACCAGTAAAAAGGTGTGTGATCAATACAGTTATCGAGCCCATACCTGATCACTATGTTAAAAAATGATCTTTTAAGAACACAAAAGCAGTAGTTAATGAAAAGATGTGTGATCTGAACGAAAGACCGATATTTAAGTTAAATGTATGCTATTATTCCGAATGCTTTTTTTTTTTACAAAAATTACAAAACAGATTGTGTTGCCTTTATTGTTTTTGGTTGTAGTGTATATATATATATATATATATATATATATATATATATATATATATATATATATATATATATATATATATATATATATATATTTGTTTAGATTAATACATTTTTTTGTATTGTCGGCCTACAATGTGTGTTTTTTCTTACTTCTACAAGTGCGTCTTACAATCTATTTTACATCATAGCGAAGTAATGACATACAGCTAGTAATTATAATGTATATATATATATATATATATATATATATATATATATATATATATATATATATATATATATATATTGTATATATATATATATATATATATATATATATATATATATATATATATATATATATATATATATATTATACACGTATATAGAACGTGTTCAAAATTCGGCGCCTTTTTTGCTCATTTCGCTCCCCCTACAACGAAAACCTGGATACGCCTCTGGCTTGGGAGTTTGAACTCGGGACTTTTCGGTTTAGCAACTATGAGTTTATCAACCCGACCACGCCGACACCTTGAATGCGTTATTTTTTTTTCCCAAATCTTTTAATAGTCAGAATGAAACGACTACGAGCGGGACGTTTATTATTAGGAGAGAAAAATAAAATCAAAACAACTGCTGCCTTGCAGTTTTTCTATGATGGACAAAGGCTATGGAGGCGAATCCAAAGAGATAAGCAGGCTGAAATTTGAGTCAATGGCCTATAAGGCACGTAACAAGTTGACAGATAATATTAATTAAAAGATGATGCAATTGAAAAAATATAATTTTAAAGTGAATGTAAAAAAGTAAAGTTCCCCTTTCAAACCTTTACGTAGGGCAGAAGAAGTAGAGTTCATAGATTTCTTAAACTCGGCATATGAAGGTGTGAACATATGACCAGCCGCATTTAGTTTTTTCCCCAAAGTGAGTCAGGTACCCATTAGAGCTGGTGGACTCGGGGACGTTCTGTAGCCCCTTTGTCGGAAACGATTTCCGAACCCGCGACGTTCGGTCTAGCAACCAAAGGCATACTTAAAAAAAAAATAAAACAACCTAGTGGATGATATTTTTGAAATCTGATATTTTTCTCATCGTCGTTGTAGTGTTAGAATGGGCGTGCTATATCAATACAGCACCAGCAGTTCGACGTCGGATGAGGTTGGTCATAACCGACACGACACGACCAATGTACTCATCTTACAGATTGGCTCCGCTTTGATCTCATCGTTTGGTATACCAGGTGAAAATTTGAACTCCGTACAGATTGTGTTGGGTTTTGTTTCTTCTTTTTTTTCAATGGCAGAAAACGGAAAAGAGGACATGTTCTATCCCACTATCTCTCTCAGTCTCTCCTTGTCTCTCCCTGTCTCTCTATCTCTCTCTGTCCCTGTTTCTCTGACTCTGTCTGACTTTGAGTCTCTCTGACTTTCTCTCTCTCTGTCTCTCTCTCTGTCTCTCTCTCTGTCTCTCTATGTCTCTCTCTCTCTGTCTCTATATGTCTCTCTCTATCTCTCCTTGTCTCTCATTCCCTGTCTCTCTCTGCCTCTGTATCTCCTCTAACTCTCTCTCTGTCTCTCTCTCTGTCTCTCTCTGTCCCTCTATGTCTCTCTCGCTGCCTCTCTATGTCTCTCTCTATCTCTCCTTGTCTCTCATTCCATGTCTCGCTTTGCCTCTGTATCTCCCTCTAACTCTCTCTGTCTCTCTCTCTGTCTCTCTATGTCTCTCTCTCTGCTTCTCTATGCCTCTCTCTGTCTCTCCTTGTCTCTCTCTTTCTGTCTTTCTCTGCCTCTCTGTATCTCCATCTCCATCTCATTCAGAGGCGTAGCGGGGGGGGGGGGGGGCATGCGGACCGCACCGGGTGACACCATTTAGGGGGGTGACACCAAGGCAAAAAATAGCAAAATATATAGAAAAAACCTTGAGGGGGGGGGGGTGCAAATCAAAAATTTGTCCCCCGGAAGGGTCGCTACGCCTCCGGGGGTGACACCATTAAGTGTCGCACCGGGTGACACCCGACCTCGCTACGCCACTGATCTCATTCTCTCTATCTCTCTGTGTGTATGTGTGTGTGTTTTAAAATACGAAATATAACGACGTTTATATTTCACCAGATATAAACTAATTAGATTTATCATTTCCTGGGAAATAAAAAATATATTGAAACGATATAAAATTGTCCAATATAGAACTTCGGATAAGTAATTACTATTTGAAACGGTGAATGAAATATGTAAAATAATATATAAAGAAAATAATTTAAAATTTCTAAAAAAAAATTGAAATCTGAAAGAAACAAAAATAATTTTGTTTGAAAACACAACAAAAAACACCTTCCCCTCCTACTACCCTCCCCCTACAAATCAAACGCATGCAATTTTTTTTTCGTATATGCTTAAAATAAATAGTTATCATTAAAGTTATTTGAGATTTTTTTTAATTTAAAAAAGTCCCCCCCCCCATTACATGGTTATTTTAAAATTAACAATCCCCCCCTTCATTACAGAATTATTTTAAAATTAACAACTCACCCCCCCCCCCCACTCATTACAAGATTATTTTAAAATTAATAACTTCCCACCCCCCCCCCCTAACCCCCGCCCTCCGAGTCCACCCAACTCTGATGGGTACCTAACTCACGTTAGGGAAAGTAAAGGCGGCTGGGCATAGTGCTGACCACACTATCTCTTCATATGCCGAGGTCACAGAAACAAGTGAACTCTAATTAATTTGCACCATAGACCGTCAGGTTTGAAAAGGGAATAAAAATAAATAAATAAACAACTCCCCCCCCCCCACCTCATTACAGTATCATTTTAAAATTAACAACCCCCCCCCCCACCCACTCATTACGGGATTATTTTAAAATTAACAGCCCCCCTCCCCCCTTCATTATAAGATTATTTTAAAATTAACAACCCCCCTCCCCCACTCATTACGGGATAATTTTAAAATTAACAACCCCCCCCCCGCCCCCATTACAGGATTATTTTAAAATTAACACCCCCCCCCCCCCTTATTACAGGTAACCTCCTCACCATTGTGGTACTCCAGCGCCCGTCCCTAAAAGACAACCACTTCACCGTGTACCTCATCAGCCTCTGTGTCTGCAACCTCCTCTCTCTGGTGGCGGGGGTGGCTCGCATGTCTTCGGTCCTGTGGACGGGGACGGATATCATCGCCTACCACCCCGGGGTCTGCCTGTAGGTTTGTGTATCGCTGTAAATTGTGTGGGATGGGGGTCGGGGGTATTCCTGTAGGTTTGTGTGTCCCTCTAAATAGAGACCGCGGGGAATGAGGATCGGCACACGAAATACTGTATCGTTATGACCTTTCTTTTTCAGCCTTCTATATATATGTATATATATATATGGGAGCCGGACGTTTTCCCGAAAGACACTTGCCCGAATGCCGTTTGCCCGAAGGCCGATTTCCCGAATGGACACTTGCCCGAATGCGACAAATGCCCGAATGGACACTTGCCCGAATGGACACTTGCCCGAATGCGACAAATGCCCGAATGGACACTTGCCCGAATGCGACAAATGCCCGAATGCCACTTGCCCGAATGCGACAAATGCCCGAATGCCACTTGCCCGAAGGCCGTTTGCCCGAAAAATGTTAATATTAGATAATAAATAATATTTCCAAATAGACATTCTTTAATCAATTTAAGTTTGAAATTTTGATTATAAACACAATTCTAAGCATAAAACAAAGTTGTTTATATTTTTAAATTTAGCTTTTTTTTCAAAACTGAGAAAGTGCAGTAAGAGAAATTTTATTCTTTAATAAATGTAAGGTGATGTTGGCGGCGGTGTTCTAACATTTTTTTGATGAAAGTTTTGAACACCTTGTTTAGCCGACGTGTTACGGTGGTTATATAGCTTTTATTACACGGCGTAGGCGGCGCGGGTCTCGCAACATTGAACAGAGGCGCGTTTGTTTGTTTATCTTGTTATGCTTAACTTGTGTGGTGATCATTTAACAAAAGAATGAGGCGAGGTCTAGGTGGCAAATTTAAAGACTAAACGTAGTCAAATATGTTTGATCTCCATTTAATGCACCTTGTTAAGACAATGTGTTGATGTACTTAATAAAGAAAGCAAAAACTCATTTTAAAATCCGGAGATGAATGAAAATTGTATTTTTGTCTAATTTCATATATGGAAGAGAAAGTATGTTTCTACACTTTTTAAATATCAAATACAAATTAATTTAAAATTATTAATATATAAATTATTAATATATAATATTATTTTTTTCACTTTCTTTTTGCGTAGATGTGTTTTGTTTACCAACATTTTAAATCTAAATTGATTACGAATGATTATTTAGTAATATATAATGTTAACATTTTTCGGGCAAACGGCCTTCGGGCAAGTGGCATTCGGGCATTTGTCGCATTCGGGCAAGTGTCCATTTGGCATTTGTCCCATTCGGGCAAGTGTCCATTCGGGCATTTGTCGCATTCGGGCAA
The DNA here is from genome assembly GCF_028476545.2 of Physella acuta. Lineage (NCBI taxonomy): Eukaryota > Metazoa > Mollusca > Gastropoda > Physidae > Physella > Physella acuta. The sequence continues at coordinate 44,376 of NW_026732539.1, read as the reverse complement.
GTGTCCATTCGGGCATTTGTCGCATTCGGGCAAGTGTCCATTCGGGCATTTGTCGCATTCAGGCAAGTGTCCATTCGGGAAATCGGCCTTCGGGCAAACGGCATTCGGGCAAGTGTCTTTCGGGAATTTGTCGTAGACCCATATATATATATATATATATATATATGTATATATATATATATATGAGTGTGTATGTGTGTATGCTTATTATTCTGGAATTCTTTCTATTTTGACCAGTATTTACCAATGGCTGACCTTTAGTCTAGCGAGTGTCGGAAGTTGGCTTTTAGTTTTCATTCACGGTCTGTCGGTTCTTCTATTTGATCAGTCGGTAAGTCAGTTCTACTTCTACTTGATAAGTCAGTTCTACTTTTACTTGATAAGTCAGCTCTACTTCTACTTGATAAATTGGTAAGTCAGTTCTACTTGTACTTGATAAGTCGGTAAGTCATTTCTACTTATACTTGATAAGTCAGTTCTACTTATACTTGATAAGTCAGTTCTACTTATACTTGATAAGTCAGTTCTACTTATACTTGATAAGTCAGTTCTACTTATACTTGATAAGTCAGTTCTACTTCTACTTGATAAGTCGATAGGTCAATTCTACTTCTACTTGATAAGTCGGTAAGTCAGTTCTACTTATACTTGATAAGTCGATGGGTCAATTCTTCTTCTACTTGATAAGTCGGTAAGTCAGTTCTACTTCTACTTGATCAATCGGTAAGTCAGTTCTACTTATACTTGATAAGTCAGTTCTACTTCTACTGGATAAGTCAGTTCTACTTCTACTTGATCAGTCGGTAAGTCAGTTCTACTTCTACTTGATAAGTCGGTAATTCAGTTCTACTTCTACTAGACATTAGTATTTGCTTCAACAACAACAGAGACTGTAATGTAAGAAACAAACGACCTAGGCAGTTCCCCCTACCTGGTACATTATCTAGACTTTTCTAACCCTAACTAGCATCCTCAAAGGTTATCTCTCTAGCCATAACTAAGCCCCTAAGCCAGAGGCGTAGCGACCCTTATCGGCGCCCGGGGACAAACTTTCGATTTGTACTGCCCCCCCCCCTCGAACTTTTCATTTGCACCCCCCTCTCAAACTTTCGATTTTCACCCCCCCCCCCCCCTCGAACTTTTCATTTGCACCCCCCCCCCCTCAAACCTTCGATTTCCAACCCCCCCCCCCCCTCGAACTTTTCATTTGCACCCCCTCCCTCAAACCTTCGATTTGCACACCCCTCGAACTTTTCATTTGCACCCCCCCACCCTCAAACTTTCTATTTTCACCCCCCCCCCCCCTCGAACTTTTCATTTGCAACCCCCCCACCCTCAAACTTTTGGCGTCCCCCGTAAGGTAGGCGCCCCGGTACATATGTCCCCTCCCTCGCTACGCCTCTGCCCTAAGCCCTAACCATTAACTTAGTTACCTCCTCCGCTCCAGAACCCGATGGATCCCGCTGTGCTTCGCGCCGTATCTGGTAGTGGCGAGCGTCTGCTGCATGTCCTTAGTGCTTGAAGTCCTGATCACCATAGCTGGGACGACGACATCAGATGGACAAGGGTTAGTGCAAATGGAAAAACTGACCAATTGTTACTAGGTTACAACAACAACAAAATTTTCACGTACCTACAAATATATATATATATATATATATATATATATATATATATATATATATATATATATATATATATATATATATATATATATATATATATATATATATATATATATATATATATATATATATATATATATATCCTTAATATCGTGACTTGGTAGTACAGAGTTTTGTTAATCCTTAATTTTATCACTTGTCTTTGGTAGCAGGGGCGTAGCGAGTGGGGGGGGGGGGGGGTGCGGACCGCGAGGGGGGGGGGGGGTGACACCAAGGCAAAAAATAGCAAAATATATAGAGAAAAACTTGAGGAGGAGGGTGCAAATCTAAAGTTTGAAGAGGGGTGCAAATCGAAAGCTTGAGGAGGGGGGGGGGGTGCAAATCGAGAGTTTCAGGGTGGGGGTGCAAATAAAAAATTTGAAAGTTTGTCCCCGGGAAGGGTCGCTACGCCTCTAGGTGGGGGGGGGGGGGGGGGGGTGACACCATTAAGTGCCGCACTACTGTTTGGTAGTGCAAATTTAATTAGAGTTTCCTTAATCCTTAATCTTTAATTTCTTCCTTTGTCTTTTGGTGAGTTTCTTTAATCCTTAATCCTTAATCTCGTCACTTGTCTTTTGGTAGTGCAGATTTGATGAGTTTCTTTAATCCTTAATCCTTAATCTCGTCACTTGTCTTTTGGTAGTGCAGATTTGGTGAGTTTCTTTAATCCTTAATCCTTAATCTCGTCACTTGTCTTTTGGTAGTGCAGATTTGATGAGTTTCTTTAATCCTTAATCCTTAATCTCGTCACTTGTCTTTTGGTAGTGCAGATTTGATGAGTTTCTTTAATCCTTAATCCTTAATCTCGTCACTTGTCTTTTGGTAGTGCAGATTTGCTCTCGAGTGCTTTGTGGACCCCGAGTCGGTGTGGGCCAACCTCCGGTTCCTCGTGTTGGCCTGGGCCCCGGCTGTGGCCATTGTGCTCACCAACATCTGCATGCTGATCACCCACATCCAGCAGAACTCTGGCATGGCGTCCAACAAGAGTACAGTCAAAGGTAACTGTAAGGTGTGCCAGAGGTCTAGCTAGAGTGCCAGAGGTCTAGCTAGAGTGACAGAGGTCCAGCTAGGGTGACAGAGGTCTAGCTAGAGTGCCAGAGGTCTAGCTAGAGTGCCAGAGGTCTAGCTAGAGTGTCAGAGGTCTAGCTAGGGTGACAGAGGTCTAGCTAGAGTGACAGAGGTCTAGCAGAGTGCCAGAGGTCTAGCTAGAGTGACAGGTCTAGCTAGAGTGACAGAGGTCCAGTTAGAGTGCCAGAGGTCTAGCTAGAGTGCCAGAGGTCTAGCTAGAGTGACAGAGGTCTAGCTAGAGTGCCAGAGGTCTAGCTAGAGTGCCAGAGGTCTAGCTAGAGTGACAGAGGTTTAGCTAGAGTGACAGAGGTCCAGCTAGGGTGACAGAGGTCTAGCTAGAGTGCCAGAGGTCTAGCTAGAGTGCCAGAGGTCTAGCTAGAGTGTCAGAGGTCTAGCTAGAGTGACAGAGGTTTAGCTAGAGTGCCAGAGGTCTAGCTAGAGTGTCAGAGGTCTAGCTAGGGTGACAGAGGTCTAGCTAGAGTGACAGAGGTCTAGCTAGAGTGCCAGAGGTCTAGCTAGAGTGCCAGAGGTCTAGCTAGAGTGTCAGAGGTCTAGCTAGGGTGACAGAGGTCTAGCTAGAGTGACAGAGGTCTAGCTAGAGTGACAGAGGTCTAGCTAGAGTGAAAGAGGTCTAGCTAGAGTGTCAGAGGTCTAGCTAGAGTGCCAGAGGTCTAGCTAGAGTGTCAGAGTTCTAGCTAGAGTGCCAGAGGTCTAGCTAGAGTGCTAGAGGTCTAGCTAGAGTGTCAGAGTTCTAGCTAGAGTGCCAGAGGTCTAGCTAGAGTGCCAGAGGTCTAGCTAGAGTGCCAGAGGTCTAGCTAGAGTGCCAGAGGTCTAGCTAGAGTGCCAGAGGTCTAGCTAGAGTGCCAGAGGTCTAGCTAGAGTGCCAGAGGTCTAGCTAGAGTGCCAGAGGTCTAGCTAGAGTGCCAGAGGTCTAGCTAGAGTGCCAGAGGTCTAGCTAGAGTGACAGAGGTCTAGCTAGAGCGCCAGAGGTCTAGCTAGAGTGCCAGAGGTCTAGCTAGAGTGACAGAGGTCTAGCTAGAGTGACAGAGGTCTAGCTAGAGTGCCAGAGGTCTAGTTAGAGTGACAGAGGTCTAGCTAGAGTGACAGAGGTCTAGTTAGAGTGACAGAGGTCTAGCTAGAGTGCTGGAAGTCTAGTTAGATTGCCAGAGGTCTAGCTAGAGTGCCAGAGGTCTAGCTAGAGTGCCAGAGGTCTAGCTAGAGTGCCAGAGGTCTAGCTAGAGTGACAGAGGTCTAGCAGAGTGACAGAGGTCTAGCTAGAGTGCCAGAGGTCTAGCTAGAGTGCCAGAGGTCTAGCTAGAGTGACAGAGGCTCAGCTAGAGTGACAGAGGTCTAGCTAGAGTGCCAGAGGTCTAGCTAGAGTGACAGAGGTCTAGCTAGAGTGACAGAGGTCTAGCTAGAGTGATAGAGGTCTAGCTAGAGTGCCAGAGGTCTAGCTAGAGTGCCAGAGGTCTAGCTAGAGTGACAGAGGTCTAGCTAGAGTGACAGAGGTCTAGCTAGAGTGACAGAGGTCTAGCTAGAGCGCCAGAGGTCTAGCTAGAGTGCCAGAGGTCTAGCTAGATTGCCAGAGGTCTAGCTAGAGTGCCAGAGGTCTAGCTAGAGTGCCAGAGGTCTAGCTAGAGTGCCAGAGGTCTAGCTAGAGTGCCAGAGGTCTAGCTAGAGTGCCAGAGGTCTAGCTAGAGTGCCAGAGGTCTAGCTAGAGTGACAGAGGACTAGCTAGAGTGCCAGAGGTCTAGCTAGAGTGCCAGAGGTCTAGCTAGAGAGGGGACATGATTTTATTCCCCACTCCCCGGTCAGTTACCCCCCGGAGATCCCCCACCCACATTACCCTGGAGTAATAACCCCCCCCTTGTCAATTACCCCTCTGTCAATTACAGGGATGGGAGGGGGGGGGCTAATGTCCTGGACCACGCTAGGAGAGGGCGGGTTGGATGAGAGCGGACCCTAGAGGATGCACCGAACTTCATAGGAAAATAAATGAAAAGCTCATTATGATCTGCATTTCTGATTTATACATTGTCGAATTTCTAATTTAAAATTTTAGTATTTTAATTTAATATTCTAACATTTATCAACTTAAAATTAAACCTATAAGTTATTTAAATTATCTTAATATATTATGTTCAATTTTTTTTTATCTTCAAAATTTGGTTTCAAACAATGTTTTTAGTTTTTCCAAAATTTATATCTTCTTTCGTGTAGGTAATAAATGTTCTACCCTTCGAATTTGTCAGGATTGTTTTAAGCGAGTGGTATATTAATTGGTTATTAAACAGTAAAAGTGTTTAGATTTGAAACCAAAATTTATAGGTGTAACTCAAATATTGTTTAATACATACTTTAAAAAACGTAAAGAATCCTCTTTAGACCTAGCGATACTTTGGTGAGATGAAGTAGAGTTTATATGTTTCCCTCGACATACGAAGGGAAGGTGTGGTCAGCACTTTGCCCAGCCGCCTTTATTTTCCTTTTTATGAGTTACCCATCAGAACTGGGTGGATTCTACGTTCTATTGACTTGGACCCGGATTCGAACTCAAACATTCAGGTTAGCAGCCTAGCGCTCTATTGCCTAGGCCACGCTGTCAATTTACACACGTAGCAAACTCGTAACTAGAATGCCTGTAACTCACGTGAACCATAACCGCTCACCCGAATGTCACCTCACTGACTCACACAAAAGCGTGACCTCTTGTGTTTGACCCCCCAGTCCGCCACCAGCTGACGCTACTGGTCTTCCTGGCATGCGCACACTTCATCCTCACCGTGTTTCCGGTCAGCTTCCACTACTTCATCCTCAACAGAAGTCTCCAGACAGATACACCACCGGCACAAACAGAGGGACACTATGGTTCGTCTAGTTCATCATTTGTATCTTTGATTCGTCTGCTCTTTTAGTCCTTCCTAATGCTTGGTGTAGAATGCGTAAATTTTTGTGCTCGTACAAAAATTTATCATTTGGCTTGTAATTTGTTGTTGTCATTCTTAATGCTAGCTGTAAAGTTCGTCTTTTTATTCGTATTTTGTTATTGTCCTTCGTAAAGCGCGTCTTAAAGTTGGTCCTTTGCTTTGTATTTTCTTGAGGTCCATAGTAATGCCCGTCCTAAACTTTGTCATTTGCCTCGTTTTTTCTTGACGTTCCTCTTATTCTCGTCCTAAAGCTAGTTCTTTGATTGGTTATTAAATCAACGAGCAGATAACTACTAATTCGTTTGTGTCGTGTTTTTATTTTTTTAGTAGATTTATGATAATTTAATTTTGTTTGTAAATCAAATAATATTGTTAATTAAATATTTTCTGATACATTTATGATATTCTCACACCAAAGTGTGAGAAAACTAAAGACTATATATATATATATATATATATATATATATATATATATATATATAAATGTATATCTATAATAAATAAATATATATATATATATATATATATATATATATATATATATATATATATATATATATATATATATATATATATATATATATATATATACATGCAACATCTTCAAACACCCCAGGCTACTACATCATGATCCTGTTGTTCCACACCAACCACGCCACCAATTTTCTCGTCTACTGCTACTTCGGCAAAAGATTCCGACACGAGTTCATCACCCTGATCAAGACGGGCGTGAAGCAGATCCTCAGGAAAGCAGACGATACCAGTCTCTCATCGACCTCCTCTCCGATGGAGAATGTACCAGGTAGGGGAACTGCCTCGGTCGCAGAGACGTAGCGAGGGGTGTGGACCGCACCGGGTGACACCATTTAGGGGGGTGACACCAAGGAAAAAAATAGCAAAATACATATAGAAAAATGATAATTCCGCTTAATTAAGTGAATTATTCGAGTGTTAAATAGTGTTTTAAGAGGTACAAATCGAAAGTTTGGGGGGGAGGGTGCAAATCGAAAATTGAATATTTGTCCCCGGGAAGGGTCACTACGCCTCAGGGGGGTGACACCATTAAGTGCCGCACCGGGTGAAACCCGACCTCGCTACGCCACTGCTCGGTCGGTCTTTTCTTACACTGCAGTCTCAGTTTGTTGTTGTTGATGCTGATGACTTGCTTGACTTAATATTCTGTAGTCCCTGGGGAGCAAAAGGTTGTAATTACACCTCTCCACTAGACTCGGTTTTGGGCTGATCCCCTTATCTGTGCCCACGTGAGCCTAGCGGTTTTTTTCCTCTTCCACTACCGTTCTTCTCCGTTTTGTTTTTGGCCGGCCCATTTTCTTTCTTTCACTGTGTTTACATTCCATAGCTTTCTTTCCTTTTCATGGTATAAGTCCAATCCATCCACATCTAAGGGCTTTAAAATCCTTAACCATTGACTGTTGTTTTGTGGTTACCACAGATCTTTATTTGATATTTTTCTTGCCATCTTACTGATATCAGTGGCGTAGACAGGGTGGGGGGGTTGGGGGGGGGGGTCATAACCCCCCCTATAGACCCCTCGGTATATATATAAAGTATGAGGGGGGGTGCAAATCGAAAGTTGGGGGGGGGGGGGGGGGTTCAAATCGAAAGTTTGTCCCCGGGTAAAAATTGGACCCCCCCCCCTTGAGACGATCCTGGCTACGCCACTGCCTGATATAATTGCATTATTATTATAAATTGTATTTATAATATTATTTCTTTTTCTATTAATATTATAATAATTATTACAATTATTATTATTATTATAATTATTATAATTTTAATTATTATTATTGATATTATTATTGATATTATTATTGATATTATTATTATTATTATTATTGATATTATTATGTGTATTATTTGCATAATTTTTATTTTCTAATATTCCTATTATTCTATCATTTGTATTCTGTCTATTCTTCCTATTATTTCTATTATTACTAAGATTGCCATTATTATTTTTTTTTTCATTTTTCGGATAGTTTTTTGGGATATCACAATTTAAAGTTCTTTTTAAATAACGGAGTGGGTTATGGGGGGGGGGGGCCGCATACAAGTTTTTTTTTATAATTAACTGTAATAATTTCGAATTTTTACAAATGGATTGGATTTTTATAGTCAAATATTTGCTGAATAATATGTGCTTTTGGATTTTCATATTTGATCGTTAAGTCTCACTTTTTTTTGTGTATTATATGTTGCCTTGGTGGAGTTCCCTTTCAAACCTGACGGTCTATAGGGCAGGTGAAGTAGAGTTCACCTGTTTCTGTGACCTCGGCATATGCAGGGATAGTGTGGTCAGCACTATGCCCAGCAGCTTTTACTTACCCTAACGTGAGTTTGGTACCCATCAGAGCTGGGCGGACTCAGGGACGGTCTACTGACGTGTACCCGGATTCAAACTCGAGACTTACGGGTTAGCAGTCCAGCTCTCTACCGCTAAGCCACACCGTCCCATGTCGCCATGGTAACTCAAAAAAAACACGACTCACATTATTCTGATAACGATTCCTTATTCTCTTTCTAGTGGAGGTGAAGGAGATGCTCAACTTCTACAACGAGCGAGTCACACAGGAACACAAGGCGCACGCCAAGGAATACATTGCAACACTCTACCACGAGATGGTGAAGATGAACGCGGAGAGGGGGGCTAGCCTCGTCACCACCGACTCCACACCGCCCATCAAGTCCCAGAACGGAGAAAAACTCCAGCCCCCGCGCGGGTCGAAGAACGGCCAGGGTACCAGCATTGGACCTTCCGTCGCCGCGACAGAAGCGGCCGAGGAAAATGTTGCGAAAAAGGATTCCAAAACGAAAGAAGTAAGCGTGGTGGAAGCACCGGATGGAACGTGATGTGAAGGGGGAGGTCAAGGTTGCGACGGAAAGTTCAAAGGTTAAGGAGTACAGTGCGTTGTTTCAACAAGCATTCGTCCTTGACATGGCGACATTCAGATGACAAGGGGCGAAAGGGCAACACCCTAATGACATGATGTTCATATGGAATCAGTTAAATACTTAATGACATTCATCATGAATGACAAGATCTTTAAGCGTAGTGGTGACTAACAATCTCCAAATGACAAAAACACACGGAATTTTAAATTTGCCATAGACACAACCATTTAACAAATGTCATTTATACTAAGCCGATCTCAAAGTGACAATGACATTTAGCCTATGCCTATGGTCGCTTTGCATTTCTCTACATGATATGAACCCAGTATTCTCCAAATGACGCTAACATTTAGCCGATGCCCAAATGACATGTCCACTTAGCATTTTTTTTTCTCCACATGATTTGAACCTAGTCATTCTTTAAATGACAGTCAAGATGTCAATTTTGTGTATTGACGTCTCAACAAACATGGATTTTCTTTTGATTAATGCAAAAAATAATTACTTGTAGACTGTTTAGAACTTTTTATGTATTTTACATTCGCAAATTTATTTATACTTTCTGTTATATTTTAGTTCCATGTATAGTTGTTACAATACAGAGACACTTATGAACTACGCGTTTTTTTTTTACATTTATTTGTGGTAAAATATACATATGAGATGAACATATGCTATCTAGTTATTGTTGAGCTCTAATTATAGTATTAGCTTTAGATAAGATAGGTTTTAGGTGTCATTCAAAAATGTCTTCACGCTATTTTGACAATGTTTACGTACTTACCTCCCCTTACTATTGAAACACATAGTAACACAAAGTCAGGTTTTATCTACCCTTACTATACACACATAGTAACAAAAGTCCGGTTTTATCTCAGCTTACAATCTATACAAATAGCGCTTTTTTTTTTGTTTTAACATCGATTTCTTTCCAAATTACCTTGTGCGCTCGGTCAAGATTGAGTATATTAATTATTTTTTTTATTTTACAATTTTACAAAACCAGCCTCTTACAACGCGAAATATCGGCTAAAACTGAGTTTCAAACTTTACTTTTTAAAATGATAATTTGAGACGTGACTTATTGAAACCCCTTCCACATCCTTGACCCACTCATTTCCCCCTTACCCTTGATAGGCCATAGCGTCCCTTCAGAGGTGTAGCGAGGGGGTGGGCGGGGGTGCGGACCGCACCGGGTGACACCATTTAGGGGGGTGACACCAAGGCAAAAAATAGCAAAATGTATAGAGAAAAATGATAATTCCACTTTATTAAGTGATTAATTCGAGTGTTAAATTGTGTTTTAAGAGGTGCAAATCGTAAGTTTGAGGGGGGTGCAAATTGAAAGTTTGAGGGGGGGGGGGAGGGGTGCAAATCGAAAATTTGAAAGTTTGTCCCCGGGAAGGGTCCCTAAGCCTCTGGGGGGTGACACCATTAAGTGCCGCACCGGGTGACACCCGACCTCGCTACACCACTGCGTCCCTTATACACAACTACTTAAGCCAATCAAAAAAGGAAAGTTCTCGAACATTTTGGTCCGTGGGGCAAGTGAAGTAGAGTTCATCTGTGACCTCGTCGTATGAATAGTGTGGTCAGTGCTAAGCCCAGCCGACTGTATTTTAAAAAAACGTGAGTTAGGTACCCATTAGAGCTGGGAGGACACCGGGACGTTCTACTCATTTGAACCCGGATTCGAACTAGAGACTTTCAGATCGGTTAAAGGTTATTAAGTTCAGGGCTTGGTCTCAGGATTAAAGTTTTAAACTACATCTTGGGTTTGTGTTTCGATTTCGGTTAAAGGTAGTTTTAGGTTGCTAGAAAAACAAATATTCTCTGAACAATGTGCGTAGGCCTACTTTCTCAAGTACAATATCTTTTTTGAAGACTAAAGTGCGATGATTTATACCTTTAAGATTGATGCGTTTTTAATTTTATTTTAAATTAAACCTGGAAAATTCAATCGCTCGAAACTAAATTTATATTTTCTGTCTTTGTTGATTAATTTAAAGCACACTTAGTATAGTTCTACTCAAACATAAACATAAAATGTTTTTTTTTAATTCCTTAAACAATGACGACATTGATATGTGCGCAGTTTTGTGGAAAAAATACCTTTCCATTTCCTGTTTCATCTTTTTAACATAGAAATTAAAAAAAGCTACGAAGATTTGTACACACTTGATCTACTACTTTACTAAATCAAGATGTCTTGACAGGAATCAGTTTTATTAACAAGATAAACTTATCTAATATTCCTACTCCACTAATCAGATAAACTTTACTTTACACTCGATTCTATTTGAACTTTGTGTTGAGTAATCGCGATAGCATTAAAATCGTAATTGAATGGTATGTGTGGTACCAATGGTGTGAGGGTCGAAGAGATAGTCGAATATGCCAGAGACTGACTTGGAAGGGTACAGGTGGACTCATCTCACGAACACGAGCGACCCAGAAGACAGCCCAGAAGAGTTACAGAGGTTGCAGAACATTTATGTCACGATTTTATTCGTCGGCGCCATTGTGTTATTTATTATCGGGGTACCAGGTATCGTGTTCTAAAACATTTTTTTTTCGCAAATTATCTTTTATTTTTTAAATTAAATTTTTTATCTAATGAGTGTTGTAAATTTAAAACAAAATTAAAGTGCCGTTTTGAATCTGACAGCCCATTAGGCCAGGTGAAGTAGAGTTCAGCTGTTTCAGTGACCTTAGAATTAAGTTGGAATAGTGCGATCAGCGCTCGCCTCGTCCGCTTTTACTTTTACTAACTTAGTCAGGTACCTAATAAAGCTGAGTGGTCTTAGGGACATCTTACGGAGTCGAGCCCGAACTCAAGACTTTCGGGTTAGTAGTTCTACCGTCTGACCAGGCCGCCTCGTAATGCCTTGCGTCACGCAAGTTGCGTCTATTACAATCATTAGGATCAGGGGCGTAGCGAAGGAGGGTGCGGACCGCACCGGGTGACACCATTTAGGGGGGTGACACCAAGGCAAAAAATAGCAAAATACATAGAGAAAAAACTTGAGGGGGGGGTGCAAATCGAAAACTTGAGGGGGGGGGGTTGCGAATTGAAAGTTTGAGGGGGGGGGGTGCAAATAAAAAATTTGAAAGTTTGTCCCCGGGAAGGGTTGCTACGCCTCTGGGGGGTGACACCATTAAGTGCCGCACCGGGTGACACCCGACCTCGCCACGCCACTGATTAGGACTTAGTTGAATACATTTTTATAAGCGTTTACATTTGTCAGCTTTTGTTTGTTGGTGTGTTTTCGGCAAATCTTGTAACTCAATTATGACCCTCTTCTAATGAAGTGATTTTATTCAAACTTTCCATATAACTTATACTTCGATAACACTGCAAGAATATATAATTTTTAGATTAGTTAGAGAGACAATGCAACAGTAATCCTGGTTCTAGCAATAGCGTTGACGACAATCTTGAGTTTTGTATTAACATGTTCCTGACTTGAATTAATGTTATTCAAAATCACAGACCTATATTTCATTAATTATATATATATATATATATATATATATATATATATATATATATATATATATATATATATATATATATATATATATATATATATATATATATATAAACTAGCGTAAGTATATAACTCTAGCAATATTCGCATATTTATATCACTCTAGCAATGTTACCATGTATATATAAAAGTATCACTATGAAAAGTCTTTTGGTACATCTTCCTATAGGTCAGTGTTGTAGTGTTGGTTGGTCGTAACTAAACCATCTATATATATAATTCTCCTCTTCGAGCCGTTAGAAAACAAGCTGCAAACGCTCTCCCTACCTCCCCACCCCTACATGGTTTTAGTGAGCTGTGTTCACTCTAAATGTTTACAAGCAGAGCCAACGATTTTAAACGTAGGGTGGGGGGGGGGAAGGAAGGGGGGGAAGGAAGGGGGGGGGGGGGGGGGTTATGGTCCTTAACGAGCTACTTATAGTGTTTTAAAGAAATATTTTCAGTGTCAGCGTTGGTACTGTCGAATTCACAAATTATGAATTATTGAAAATTAGAAACAACTAAATAGCGGCGTATGTTATGCCGCGGGCCGGCTCGTTTTAATAATTGCTGATACTCCGCTCTTTTTTTTTAATAAACCAAAAAGAGCTCTCTATTCCAAAAATGAACACAACGTTTAGCGTTACTGTTAGCCTCAACATTGTATATGGTTTTTCTATAATGCCTGATTGTCACAAACTTTTTTATGACTGGGTTCATGGCACAAACTAAAGTCAAATACAAACCACATTATTGGTGATTTTACAGTCTTTTATTGATATCAGATAATATAGCAGCTACACTACTAGAACCACGACTTTCAGTTTCGTCATCTCCTCGCGCTCTATCTACCTCTCTCTGCTTCCTTTCCTTAGCGCATGCGCACACCCATCCTATATTTTATATTCATATCGCCTTTTTAAGATACACACTCGAAACATACATTCATCTACATTTAACTGTTACACTAATATTTAAAGATAATGCATGATCTCTTGATTAACAAACCTAATGAGCTCGTGACTTTAAAACTAAAACAAACCTTATTACCTCATGACCTCTTAACTAAAAATTCACATGACCTAAAAAAACAAAAAACGAGACATGATAACCTTATATCTTCTCCAAGAGCCTGGTCTAAACTTCTTTCACAGGCAACGTCCTGACCTTGGTAGTGTTGAGTAAGAACGTCATCAAGGACGTTGTGTTGAGTCAGTACCTGAGCTTCATGTGTGTCCACAACATCCTGTCTCTCCTGGTCTGCACGTGCAGGCACCTGATCAAGGCCAACACGGGATCAGACTTGGTCTTTCAGAACTTTTACTTCTGTTGGTGAGAGTTCTCTTGTGTTCGCAGCTAGCTCGTATCTTGTAAGCATAGTTTGAGTGTTCGATGGATGAGCTACTTTCGTTTTCTGTGTGTTAGAGTGAATATAAGTTCAAGTGCTCGATGGGTGAGCTACTTTCGACAGACAGACAGACAGACAGACAGACAGACAGACAGACAGACAGACAGACAGACAGACAGACAGACAGACAGACAGACAGACAGACAGACAGACAGACAGACAGACAGACAGACAGACAGACAGACAGACAGACAGACAGACAGACAGACAGACAGACAGACAGACAGACAGACAGACAGACAGACAGACAGACAGACAGACAGACAGACAGACAGACAGACAGACACACAGACAGACAGACAGACCGGCAGGCAGGCAGGCAGGCAGACAGACAGACAGACAGACAGACACACAGAAAAGGAGAAACACAGACAGGTAGACAGACAGAGAGGAAGACAGGGAGAAAAAGTGAGACAGAGAGGTATAGGGTGCTAGAGAGATAGAGATATATGTATATAGATATTATTTTAATACTCACACGTTTGTAAAAGGGTTGGTCCAAAATGAGAGAAAACCTCACTACTTAACCACGGTGCAAAATTTACTTTCACCCAAAACCTTTATATTTTAATCACATATTTTTCTCTCTATTTTCCTCAGGGTTATGAAGTGGATGGTTACTAGTCTACACAGTGTGACGGGCTGGAACCCTGTGTTTCTTACTTTGTGTCGTCTGCTGTTTCTGGTTAACAGGTAAACTTTTAGGTAGATACGATTCGATAACATGGGAAATAACTCATCTAGAAAACACCATAAATCAAAAAGCTACTGCCTTGGGTAGATAAGATTCGATAACATTGGAAACAATTCATCTAGAAAACTCCAAACTCAAACAGCTACGGCCTTGGGTAGATAAAATTCGATAGCATGAGAAACAACTCATCTAGAAAAGACCAAAATAAACATAAAAAACTACTGCCTTATGTAGATAAGATTCGTTAGCATAGGGAAAACGCATCTAAAAAAAACTCCAAAATCAAACAACTACTGCCTGCAATTTTTTATAATCAAATACATAACATCATGTAAATATTCATTATGTACATTTGCAAAACCTGTCGTTTTCATTTGGTGTTCAAAATTATGTTAAAAAAATGTTGATGTACTTGTTTTAATTGCAAATAACAGTAAAAAAATAAAAATAAAGAAAAAAAAAAAAATGAACAAATGCTTTTTTTAATTGAACTAATGCTATGAAAGAAAATACAGAAAGAAAACCAGGCTGATGTCACAAGTGTTCCTATATATGGCCACTGGTGCTGCCACAAATGAAGGTCGATTAGTTCACCAATATATGTTTTTTATCATCATTGTTTAAATATATAATTAGAATGCTGAGCTGCAATAAAGCTAGGGCCTAACTGGCTAACTCGCGATTGGTTGGAGGCAACTGTTTGATTGGAATCTCGCTTTGATCTCCAGGACAAGGAGGTGCTACACCTGTCTGCATCCCTACCTAGTGGTCGTCTGCTACTCGGTGCCATTGTTCCTCATACAGGCAGTCAGTCTCACAAACGCCTTGTCCAGGACAGACCTAGCAGGGTAAGGCATTTTAAGACAATATTATTAGGGGATGACCCAGAAGGGTAAGTCAACATTATGATGGGATGACTGGGACATTTCCAACAGGATAAGTCAACGTTATGAGGGAATGAGTGGGACATTCCCAGTTAGGTAAGTATACATTATGAGGGAATGAGTGGGACATTCCCAGTTAGGTAAGTATACATTATGAGGGAATGAGTGGGACATTCCCAGTTAGGTAAGTCAACATTATGAGGGAATGAGTGGGACATTCCCAGAAGGGTAAGTTAACACTATGGGGGAATGAGTGCAGTGTTTCTTCCAGACTTTTTTCTCCGGGGGGGGGCACTTGAAATTTTCGGGGGGGGGGCGGTAAACTTTCTTCGGGGGGGGGGGAGGGGCGGACACTGTTAAAAGTATATATTTTCTATATAAATTATATAAATTTCATTTCGTTCGGGGGGGGGGCGGTAAAAAATTTCGGGGGGGGGGGGGGGGGCTTAGCCCCCCCCCCCCCCCCTCCCCCGAAGAGATGCCTGGAAGAAACTCTGAATGAGTGGGACATTTCCAGAAGGGTAAGTTAACACTATGGGGGAATGAGTGCGACATTCTAAGCATGGTGTGTCAACACCACTATTTGGGAATGAGTGGCTCACTGAAAAATTCTAGAACATGGACAGGTTGATAGAATAAAAAATTATAATGCTTTATAACTTAAGTTGTCATTTCTCAGAGAAAAATAACCTTTGTCTTGCTGATTGGGGGAGGGTTTGGTATTGCCCGGAAGCAATAGACTCTTAATCAACATTGAAGATCAAATCTCACTTATTGTTTTTCTAACGCTGACACTTCAAGCAATCCAGTCGTCTGTTACTTGCCTCACAAGAGTATCTGGGTTGTTACCATGGCGATGGTGTACGGCATCATCCCAACCGTCTACCTGATCGTCTGCAACTTTTGTCTGGTCTACCTGTACCACAGGACCAAGTCTGGTCTGCTCCCGTCAAGTAAATCTTTGAAAAGTAGGTTTCTTGAATCTTAAAGAAAGTTTTTTTTTTAAATCTTTGAAAAGTAGGTTTCTTGAATCTTAAAGATTTTAAAGATCTTTGAAAAGTAGGTTTCTTAAATCGTAAAGAACGTTTTTTTTTAAATCTTTGAAAAGTAGGTTTCTTGAATCTTAAGATTTTAAAGATCTTTGAAAAGTAGGTTTCTTGAATCTTAAAGATTTTAAAGATCTTTGAAAAGTAGGTTTCTTGAATCTTAAAATTTTAAAGATCTTTGAAAAGTAGGTTTCTTAAATCGTAAAGAAAGTTTTTTTTAAATCTTTAAAAAGTAGGTTTCTTGAATCTTAAGATTTTTAAAGATCTTTGAAAAGTAGGTTTCTTGAATCTTAAGATTTTAAAGATCTTTGAAAAGTAGGTTTCTTGTATCTTAACATTTTAAAGATCTTTGAAAAGTAGGTTTCTTGAATCTTAAAATTTTAAAGATCTTTGAAAAGTAGGTTTCTTGAATCTTAAAATTTTAAAGATCTTTGAAAAGTAGGTTTCTTGAATCTTAAAGATTTTAAAGATCTTTGAAAAGTAGGTTTCTTGAATCTTAAAATTTTAAAGATCTTTGAAAAGTAGGTTTCTTAAATCGTAAAGAAAGTTTTTTTTTAAATCTTTAAAAAGTAGGTTTCTTGAATCTTAAGATTTTTAAAGATCTTTGAAAAGTAGGTTTCTTGAATCTTAAGATTTTAAAGATCTTTGAAAAGTAGGTTTCTTGTATCTTAACATTTTAAAGATCTTCGAAAAGAATGTTTCTTGAATCTTAACATTTTAAAGATCTTTGAAAAGTAGGTTTCTTGAATCTTAACATTTTAAAGATCTTTGAAAAGTAGGTTTCTTGAATCTTAAAGATTTTAAAGATTTTTGAAAAGTAGGTTTCTTGAATCTTAAAATTTTAAAGATCTTTGAAAAGTAGGTTTCTTGAATCTTAAAATTTTAAAGATCTTTGAAAAGAATGTTTCTTGAATCTTAAGATTTTAAAGATCTTTGAAAAGTAGGTTTCTTGAATCTTAAATTTTTAAAGATCTTTGAAAAAAAAAGGTTTCTCGAATCTTAACATTTTAAAGATCTTTGAAAAGTAGGTTTCTTGAATCTTAAAATTTTAATTATCTTTCAAAAAATGTTTCTCGAATCTTAAAATTTTAAAGATTTTTGGAAAGTGGGTTTCTTGAATCTTATGATTTTTAAAGATCTTTGAAAAGAAGGTTTCTTAAATCGTAAAGACAGAGTTTTCAAAATCTTTGAAAAGTAGGTTTCTTGAATCGTAAAGACAAGTTTTTAAAATCTTTGAAAAGTAGGTTTCTTGAATCGTAAAAACAAGTTTTTTTTTAAATCTTTAAAAAGTAGGTTTCTTGAATCGTAAAGATAAGCTTTTTTTAAATGTTTGAAAAGTAGGTTTCTTAAAATCTTAAAAGAAAGATTTTTTTAAATCTTTGAAAAATAGATTTCTTTTAGATTTTTTTTTCTAAGAAAGATTTTTTTAATCATAGAAAAGTAGGTTTGTTAAATCTTAAACAAATAGTTTTTTTAACCTTTGAAAAGTACTTTTCTTGACTCTTAAAAAAATAGTTTTTTTTTTAATCTTTGAAAAGTAGATTTCCAATTTTAAAGAATAATTTTTTAATCATTGATTACTTGATTCCTTAAGAAAGTTTTTTTTTTCAAATCTTTTAAAAGTATTTTTCTTGAATCTTAAGAAATTGTTTTTTAATCTTTTAAAATCTGGGTTCCTTTAGTCTTAAGGAATTTTTTTCTTTTTTTTTCAAAAATAGGTTTTGTCAATGTTTGAAAAGTAGTTTTTGTTTTTAATCTTTGAAAAGATTTTTTAATTGATAAGAAGTAGGATTTAATAGAGTAGAAAAGTAGGTTTATCTATATTTTAATAAAAAAAAATATTTTTAAGAGTAGGTTATTTTTTGAGATATAAAAAAATAGAAAGTTATAATAAGAAAGTTTTTTTTTTTACTTTTTTATTTTCATAAAAAAAAAATCTTAACAACTGCGAATGTTTTCTAAAATCTTTCAGATGTAGGCTACCATTTTTAACTTTTCTTACAATCTTTAAAATTAGTTCTTACAAAATCTTAAGGTATTTTTTTAAAATTAATTCTTTTCAAACAATTTTGAAATATTTTTTTTATGTTTGAAAAAAAATTTCATACTTTAAATATTTGAAGAAAAAATGAGATGATATCTTGAAAAGCGTGTTTTGTTTTCTTAAATGATGTTGATTGCAATCAAAACTAAAACTCGACCATCGCATATGTGTTCCCCCCCCCCCTCCCTCTCCTGCCCTGTCCAGTCAAGAAACAGATCCTAGTGATCATGTTGTCCTCTAACTTTGGTGCCGTGTTCACGTTGCTCCCAGCGGCCATCTTCCACACCACGGCGCCATATGTCCTGGAGTACCGGAGAAAGTCGGAGGTTATGAAACTACAAATTGGTGAGTACATTTCGTTTAAAAATAAACGTGTGAGTGTATGTGATTTTAAAAATAAACTTGTGAGTGCATGTGATTTTAAATATAAGCCTGTGATTGCATGTGATTTTAAAAATATACTTGTGATTACTACTTATGTTAATAAACCGGGAGTGTTCTCCCCTAAACTTTCTCGAATATTCTTATATAACACTGCGGGGGAT
The DNA here is from genome assembly GCF_028476545.2 of Physella acuta. NCBI lineage: Eukaryota > Metazoa > Mollusca > Gastropoda > Physidae > Physella > Physella acuta. The sequence continues at coordinate 25,653 of NW_026732539.1, read as the reverse complement.
GGCAACTCGGGACATAGACAATATCCCGGTTTATTTGCTTTTTTCTTTACTAGCTCAACATCTAAGGACCACAGGGGATAAACCACAGTTGTCACAGTTTTCTACTTTTAAGAGATTTTGTGTTTGAGATCCGTTACTGTTCTATTGTGGCATGATTTTAAAACCCAAAATATTGAGGGGATCGAGATGGTTTTACGCTTTCATATTTTTATTCGTGATATATAAATATATACACCAGTACTATATGAATATGACACCAACTCAAAAATCTAAAAAATTGGACATGTGTGGTTTATCGCGTGTGCTTTTCCTCTGTTTCCATCCAGTAGACGTGTGTGGTTTATCCAGTGTGGTTTTCATCTGTTTCCATCCAGTAGACGTGTGTGGTTTATCCAGTGTGGTTTTCACCTTTTTCCCTGCAGTGTTCCAGATAACGGTGTTCCTGATCTACGCCAACAATGCCAGCAACTTCCTCATCTACTGCTGCTTCAGCCAGAGGTTCCGCAAGAAGACGGTCAACATCCTCAAGTATCTGGCCACCGTCTTCCGTCGGGAGCAGACGACAGACGAGCGCTCGCCCTCCGATATGACGTCATCGCAGTTTTTTAAAGGTAAACCCGGTGTTGGGGTAAAATGTGGACGTAATGTTTTTGGACGTGATATTTTTGGACGTGATCCTTTTCGACGTGATAGTTTTGGACGTGATCCTTTTCGACGTGATACTTTTGGACGTGATCCATTTGGACGTGATCTTTTTGGACGTGATACTTTTGTACGTGATCATTTTGGACGTGATCCTTTTCGACGTGATCCTTTTGGACTTGTTAGTTTTGGACGTGATCCTTTTGGACGTGACCCTTTTGGAAGTTAACGTGAATATTGATGCGTGGTGTGTGGATTAAGTAATATCCCAATTAACGGTGGTTTATAATTTCTGAGTCCAGATGAACGAAATATTAAGCTGACGAAATGTTCAGGATATTTGTGAATTGAAAATGAGCTTACACTTCGTATTTTTCAATAGCTAATGAAAAAAAACCTTCTAGTTGCTCAAATTGGGTTGCATAACATTATTTTAGGATAGGGGTTGATATTTTAGGCTCACCCTTCAAGCTATATATTACCAGTGTCAGCCCTTCCCCCTCACCTCCGGAAAAATTTAGTTTACCCCCCCCCCCCTCTCCTACATCCCATCCCCCACCACAGCCTACTCATAAAATCGTTATACCATTGTTCCAACAGAAACTCATCGTAAACAAAAAAACCATTTCCTAATCAAATATATTTCTCCACCCCCCCCCCCCTCACCCCCCCCCCCCCCCCACAGAAGAAGGCCGTACGGTGTCAGGTGCCAATCAACAGATGGAGGTCAAGTACATCTGGTCCCCCAACGACGACCCACCTACAAAAACAGAACTCACCCCCTCGCCTTCACACGAAACACCGGACCAGCAGAACGAAACATTCGTTTAACACAACGTCTTTGTGAGGTCTACTTTCGCTTTCTGCCAAATCAGACTTCATACCCCAGGTCTTCGAGACAAACAAATTAAATTTGTTTAAATAAACAAAGTCAACAAAAACCGATGATATTTGGGAAGTCGGTGCGATACAATGATAAACGTTGAATAGGACTGGGCAGTATGAAATATGATGACAACGGGTCATTTTCAGTGATGAAAAAACTTGTCGCATTTGATGATATAACTACACATTTTATCTTCTCATTTCGCTCCCTCCATTCTATAAGAAACATATTCATCCTATAAGTCTGATTTGACTATTACTATGCATGTAGTTATATTTATATATACAGTGGTACGTCGAGATTTGAAGTTAATTCTCTCCGTAAACTTATTAGAACTTCGTATTGTTTAATTTTGAAATCATTCTATTTAAACCTATTGAAGATTTAACGGAGGTGCCCCAAGACTCGTATCTTAAATATCTTGTATGTTAGGGCATTTATTCGTCATGGTACCGCTGTGTATTTATTTTTTAGTTTTTATTTTTAACTGGCTCGTATTTTGTTTCGTTTTTTTTGTTTTCTTCCCATCCCTTGTAGTTTTAATTTTTTTTCACGTTCCCCTCCTTCATCCCTCCATCATCCCCTCGCTATATTGCTGTGTATCATTTGAATTATAAATTTTATGTACAAGAAAAAAAAATTGTTTGATCTTTATGGTGTCTATAGATAATATTGTTTTAAAAAGGTGTTTACTGTTTATGCATTACGAGAGACACCACTGAAAATATTTTGTTATCTCTTCTATTATTTTAACTGTCAGATTTTGGGCGGTTGTTTTTTTTTCTTGTTTTCTTTTTGTTTTTGTGTTTGGGTTGCCCTTTTTATTTGTGCGCTGTTTTATAGTTTTTGTTGTTGCCTTGGTTATTTGCTGTTATTATGTTGTTTGTTTTACTTTCTTTTTTGTGTATTTTCTTTGTTTGCTTTTTAAAATAATTTTTACCAAATGGGTTTAAAAATATAAAGGACATTTTGTTTTCTGACTTTTGATTTTATACATTGAGTTTTTATTTGTACATTTGATATTGAATTTACAAGTTGGCTTTACGGGTGAAAGTCGATGCCCACAGCTAAATCATCAAATTATGCACAAACATGTAATAAGTTAAATTTAAAATTAAGTAATATTTTACGAATATGCTAAATATTGTAATAATTTTCATAAAATGACGTCATTAATTTTCGTGAACGTTTGAGAAAATTTTTCTCCATTACTTCCTGCTTTCATTTTTCTTGTGTTTGTTGATAGTGAATTATTACTGACAGACACTTCAAGCAGATATTTAGCAGACTTGAATCTATAGGCCTAACCCAAGTATTAGCTTTAATTACGAGTATTCCGTAATCTAAGTTTTATTTTAACTTATTTGAAAATGCCATATGTTCAATTAGTGGGCAATACGATTTTAAATGTAAAGATCAGTTTCCTCTCTTATGAATATGTATGTTGTAAGCTATAATTAAATTTTGGGACGTTCATTGTACAAATTCACAATCTAGAGGTAAGTATTATTCGTTCTGTATTAGATCTAAATAGCAACAGGGAGGGGTAGTGCAGTGATTTTTTTTTTAATCCGATTGTTTTGCTCTCATGGTTGGAAGAAGTGCTAGGGTTAGGGTCAAGGCTACTGTGTGGTCGGTTAATAGAGTGCTAGGCTTGTATCCCGACAGTCTCGAGTTCGGATCTCGGTCCGGAATTGAGACCGCAGGGTGTCTTTGAGTCCTTCAGCTCTAATAAGTACCTGACTCCACTTTTGGATAGTAAATGTCGATAACCACACCATCATGAAGCAGATGAACTCAAAATCAAGTAAACGTAAACTCTACTTCAACTGCTCTATGGATCGTTAGGTCAAAAATGGATCATTACTTTACTCTTAGTTCATAGATATTTCCGAAGTTAGGTTTTGCATTAGACCTACGTTTAGAGCTTGGGTAATCGTCAGGTTAAGTACTCAGCGTATCATTATAATAAAAAGGTACGATACTCGAAAAATATATATTCGAATACTTTCTGCTGATCTTTTACTTAGTATAGCATAAGCTGGTGACAGTACTCGATCTAACCAAAATATCCGTTCTCATAGATATATTTTACTACGAATAGTACACAACACAATTCTGAGTTAACTTTTGATAAATAATTGATGTATTTAACATAAATTTCAACTCTTGGTAGCTGAAGGTTGATTGGTTGATTGGTGAAGTTTGAATTAATTGAAGACCCAGAGTTATCCAGAGGATGCAGTCTGGTGTGGTTGAGTGGGTTGACGTTGGGAATGGTACGGAGTCTGGCGACAGCGAGGAAGAAATCGATATGCTAGAACAACTGGACATAGCAATTCTAATAGCCGGTTCCATACTTATTTTTGTCATAGGAATACCAGGTATGATAATTTCCAAAACTTTCAAGAATAATAGCTTGTTAATTGTTGTTTCTAATGTCTTTCTGTGTCACCACATGACATTATTTCACCACAGTATGGCACCTCATTACGTTATTTCACCCCTTCACATTTTGTTACCCCGTCACATTACGTCACACCGTCACATTTTGTCACATCGTCAGATTTTGTCACACCGTCACATTTCTTCACCATGTCAGAATTTTTTTCAAACTGTCACATTACGTCACTCTGTCAAATTACGTCACCCCGTCACAATTTGTCACCCCGTCATATTATGTCACCCAATCATATTTTGGCACCCCGTCACATAATGTCACCCCCCCCCCCCCCGCCCCCAGGCAACATCCTCACCCTAGTTGCCCTCCACAAGAAGGCCATCAAAGACGTGGTGTTGAGCCAGTACCTGGTGGTCATGTGTGCCCACAACATCGTCTCCGTCTTGGTCTGTTCCTTCCGTCACCTGTTGAAGGCCAAGACAGGTTCGGACCTGGTGTATGAAAACTTTTACTTCTGTGGGTGAGTGGGGGGTGGGTTTTTTTTAGTTTAGTGAGTGGGTTAGTTAAGTGAGTGGTATTGTTTGTTTAGTTTGTGGTATTGTTTGTTTAGTTTGTGGTATTGTTAGATTAGTTGGTGGTATTGTTTACTTTAGTATAGTTGGCGGTATTGTTAGTTTAGTGGGTGGTATTGTTTGTTTAGTTTGTGGTATTGTTAGATGAGTTGGTGGTATTGTTTAGTTTAGTATAGTTGGCGGTATTGTTAGTTTAGTGGGTGGTATTGTTTAGTTTAGTATAGTGGGTGGTTTTGTACAGTTTAGTGGGTGGTTTTGTACAGTTTAGTGGGTGGTTTCGTTTAGTTAGTTCGTGTAATTGTTTAGTTTAGGAGTGGTAGTATTACATTAGTGGGGGGGGGGGGGGGGGTATCGTTTAGTATACCATGTGGTATTGTTTAGTTTGGTGGGTGTATTTTTTAGGTCAGTGATTCTTAACCAGGGTTCGATCAAAGTCTGTAATACATGCATTCTTTAAAAATAGCGCTGTTAATTTAAAAACATATTTTATAACTCTCTCATTAATAGCCAAACAATCGTATCATTTATTTCAAATGGATAGGGATCAAGATAAGAGTTAGCCAACGTATTAATACTGGTGATAATCAGTTAAAATTTTATTGTTATATAACTACTGTTTACCAAGAAAGTAAAAGTAAAAGTGTCCCTTTCAAAACTGACGGTCTATGGGGCAAGTTAAGTAGAGTTCACTTGTTTCTGTGACCTCGGCATATGAAGAGATAGTGTGCTCGAGACTTACGGGTTAGTAGTCCAGCTCTCTACCTCTAGACCAGGGGTCTCCAAACTTTTCAGCTCGAGGGCCGCATTGACTATCAAATATCAGTTCGGGGGCCAGAATTTCTTTAAGGCATCTCTTCAGGGTAGTGGCGCTCCCCCCCCCCCAAAGAAATATAATGTATATAGAAATATATACAAATTTCAAATGTCTCTAAGGAAGTCATTTTCTTGCAATTCAATGACCTCCAGCTGCAGTTCATCTTTGCAACTGGCCACTTTTGCTTCAAATGGGTTTTGAAACAGTCTCACTTCTTCTGCCTATGAATCCAAGTCAGAAAACCGCTACTGAAATTGCAGCTGGAAGTCTTTAATGATCTTGTATGTAAATGACGTGGGGAACTCAGTGGTTGTTTTAGCCTTAAAGACCTTGCACTGCTGAAAGTGTGTCAAGTTGTTAGCCTGTACTTGTTCCAAAAACATGACAAGTTTGTATCTAAAGGCCTTTATGTGGGCGTATAGATCAGAAACTAGATTTCACTCTGTTGCCGTTTTAGGTTCAGAAAATTTAAATGACTAGTTATGTCTGCAACAGAGGCCAATTTCTATACCCACTCTTCATCAGACAAAAATGGCTCTGACTTGCCTTTACGATCAGGAAGTCACCTATTTCATTTCTTAGATAGGCTACTCTGCTCAGAATTTTCTCGCAAAATTAGCAATCTTACGGATGTGAAATATGGTAAATTGTGCGTTTTTGTGTTTGTCTCTGAACTATCTATGGTTAGATATCCTCTTTGGTAACAGTGTCATTCATTATAAGTAGGGAAGCCAGCTCTTGTGTTATATTCATATCTTCACCCACATCTCTAATGAACACACGAAGTTGACAGGTGGAACAGCTGCCCAGCGACTCATCCATTGCAATTGAAAAATGGCTGAACTTCCTTGAATTTTTCGCTATTAGAGTCACTATGTTTTCACAAATGTCTGCAACACGACGAGTAATTGTATTTGCACCCAAAGCTACATTTTCAAATAGTTTTGATTTTCTGTGCAAAGCTCCTCAGCCACCTCAAACAAACATTTATTCTGTGGACAAAAAGATCGTCGCGGGCCGGATAAAATGACCTCGCGGGCCGCATCTGGCCCGCGGGCCGTAGTTTGGAGACCCCTGCTCTAGACGACTCCGTCCCATAAGAAAACAAAAGTAAAATCTCATTTATCTATTGCCATTTTGTTGGACTGACTAAATTAACATCTGTCTTGTATTCTCTCTGGGCCAGAAATAAAGTAGATTGGTGGATGAAATATTTCTGAAATTTTAAAATATTTTCCATGTCAAGATATCGGGTTGTCGAGGTGATATTTTTCCCACGTTTTCTTTAACTTGCTTTCGCGTCTGTTTGTCTTTCCATCAAATCTTGCAATCAAAATATCGGGCACTTCCCTTTTAGCTAGCGCGCTGAAATTTTCAGGGAAGCTTTGTTTCCGATGACAATACAATATTCAATTATTATTATTATTAAATTGATCCATGGAAAAAATTTATGGATCATTTTAGACTCCTATTGATTTGTACAAAAAAGGGACATAACCTAGTTATTGTAATTTGATAAAGACAAAGTTCGGTACTTTTCCTCTTCTGTTTCTACTTTTTAGTTTAATCAGAAAACGTGGGTTTTTTAAATTTTTTTTTTTAATGATAATTATTTTAAAAATGTCTTCTCTCTCTAGGGTTGCGATGTGGTTGGTCCACAGCATGCACAGTGTGACGGGTTGGAACCCTGTGTTTATTACCTTGTGTCGTCTGCTGTTCCTGATCAACAGGTATATCTGTTCACCTGTGGCTTAGAGTTCAACAAAATACAGCTGCGATTTGAATCTTTTAACTTTCTCGTATATGAAGTATAGAGAAAGTATTGTAATCGTTCAAAAAAATCGAAATCTAGATTTTCAAAAATCTTGACGTTTTACACCCCCAAGAGACGGAAAAACATAGTTTTGCAATTTTGTCGGTATGTCTGTGTGTGTCAGTGGCGTAGCGAGGGGAGGGGGTGGCGGTGGGTGCGGACCGCACTGGGTGACACCATTTAGGGGGGTGACACCAATGCAAAAAATAGCAAAATATAATGAGAAAAATGATAATTCCACTTAATGAAGTGATTAATTCGAGTGTTAAATAGACTTTTAAGAGGTGCAAATCGAAAATTGAAAGTTTGTCCCAGGAAAGGGTCGCTACGCCTCTGGGGGTGACAACATTATGTGCCGCACCGGGTGACACCCGACCTCGCTACGCCACTGGTGTGTGTATGTGTGTGTGTGTGTGTGTATGTCTGTGAACTTGAGTACAGCTACAGCGAAGTGGATGAAATATCATTTATAAGTATTATATCAAATTTGTAGTTCTGTATCAACTTTTCAGTGATTTCCGGTAACCGGAAGTGGAACTTATTCTGTTTTTATGTGAACAAGTGTGCGTTAAATCGTAGTTTGTAAACAGGTATGTTAAGATGGAGTGTAGGGACCAGCCATCCTTGGACACACCAGCCATGGAGGTTTCTGTCAGTTTGTTGACACGTATTCAAAAGCTAGGGTTCAAAAGGTCAGGGTTAAATTGGGGGACGTACATTCATTCATTTTACCACATCCTTGGCTGACAAGAATCAATCCCATGTTGAAAAAATTCACATTTCGAATACGACGGTCCGTGGGGCAAGTAAAGTAGAGTTCATCGGTTACCTCAAAATGGGTCGGTGTGGTCAGCACTAGGCCCAGCCGTCTTTACTTTCCCTAACATGAGTCAGGTACCCATCAGAGCTGGGTAGACTCAAGGACGTTCTACTGAATCCGGGTTAGCAGTCTAGGGCCCTACCGCTAGGCCACGTCATCCCCTGGCCTCTGTTGCAGCACCTTAATTAGTGAATTACTTGAGGTTATACACGTCGACATTTCTTGAGCTCACTTGTATTGTCGACCACTGTCAGACATCTTTACCGGTAAAGTTAGTAAAGCGTCTCCCTGCTTTAGACATCACATGTGTTGTGGTGGTGTTGTGTTGGTATTGTGGTGGTGTTGTGGTGTTGTGGTGGTGTTGTGGTGGTGTTGTGGTGGTGTTGTGGTGGTGTTGTGGTGTTGTGGTGGTATTGTGGTGGTGTTGTGGTGGTGTTGTGGTGTTGTTGTGGTGTTGTGGTGGTATTAAGGTGGTGTTGTGGTGGTGTTGTGGTGGTGGTGTGGTGGTGTTGTGGTGGTGGTGTGGTGGTGGTGTGGTGGTGGTGTGGTGGTGGTGTGGTGGTATTGTGGTGGTGTTGTGCTGGTGTTGTGTTGGTATTGTGGTGGTGTTGTGATGTTGTGGTATTGTGGTGTTGTGTTGTGGTGGTAAAGTGTCTCCCTACTTTAAACTTCACATGTGTTGTCTACATTTGTTAATTTGTTTTTCTATTTGACACGTCAGAACCCGGAAGTGCTACACCTGTCTGCACCCCTACCTTGTGGTCGTCTGCTATACGGTGCCATTGTTTGTCGTCCAAGGTCTGGTCATCGTCAACACCGTGTCTAAAACTGACCCGGCTGGGTGAGTCTTGTGTGGTGGTGTGGTGGTGGTGTGCTGGTGTTGTGCTGGTGTTGTGCTGGTGTCGCGGTGGATTTATGTTATTGTTTTGGTGTAGTTGTTGTTGTGTTGTAGTTTAGTTTTGGTGGTGTTGTGGTGGTGTTGTGGTGGTGTTGTTGATGTGTTGTGGTGGTGGTGGTGGTGTGGAGGTGTTGTGGTGGTGTTTTGGTGCTGTTGGGGTGCTGGTGTTGTGGTGGTGGTGTGGAGGTGTCGTGCTGATGTTTGTGGTGCTGGTGTGGTGCTGTTGTGCTGGTGGTGGTGTGGTGGTGTTGTGGTGGAGTTGTGGCGGTGTTGTGGTGGTGTTGTGGTGGTGTTGTGGTGGTGGTGGTGTGGTGGTGTTGTGGTGGATTTGTGGTGGTGTTGTGGCGGTGTTGTGCTGGTGTTGTGGTGATGTTGTTGTGGTGTTGTGCTGGTGGTGGTGTGGTGGTGTTGTGGTGGTGTTGTGGTGGTGTTGTGGCGGTGTTGTGCTGGTGTTGTGGTGATGTTGTGGTGGTGTTGTGCTGGTGTTGTGGTGGTGTTGTGGTGGTGTTGTGGTGGTGTTGTGGTGGTGTTGTGGTGGTGCTGTGGTGATGTTGTGGTGGTGTTGTAGTGGTGTTGGAGACTTGGTACACTGTGTTGGTAGGTGATACATTGTGACGGACGTGATATCGTACGACCGGGTCTGATCATTGTGACGCGGCGACAAAATGTAACAGAGAGAGAATCCATGAAGCTAACATCTTAAGACAGGGTAACCATATATAATTTGGAGCCGGACGTTGCCCGAAAAACACTTACCCAAATCCCGTTTTGCCGAATTGACACCTTGCCTTAATGCCTCTTAGCTGAATGGATACTTGCCCAAATGCGACAAATTCCCGCATGGACACTAAGTCTTGCCCGAATACAACTAATGCCCGAACGCCACATGGCAGAAGATGGAGACTAAGAAATTATTTTGAAATACATTTTTAGATTTATTTTATTTTCATTTTAGTACAATATAATACTCAAAGTGTTGTTTATTCTTCCAGACAAGATTGTTGACGTCTCTAGTTATTCTTTCACGTCTACTGTATGTCCATGTCTCGCGTTTTACTATTTACATCCATCCTTCCTCTTTCTCAATATATATTTCTTCCCAACAACCACACCCATTTTATTTAAAGACATGTTTGACCTTTGACCTCTGCAGGCAGCCTGTGACCTGCTACTTCCCCCACACAGGGATCTGGACCATCACGATGGCGTGTGTGTACGGCATCATCCCCACCGTCCTCCTCATCGTCTTCAACTTCTGCCTGATGTGGCTGTACTACAGGGGAAAGTCCGGCCTGCTCTCTACAGATGCCACTCAGAAAGGTAGGTTTGCTTGGCCTGTACAGATTTGTGTTGGCCTATACAGATTTGTGTGGGCCTGTACAGATTTGTGTGGGCCTGTACAGATTTATGTGGGCCTGTACAGATTTGTGTGGGCCTGTACAGATTTGTGTGGGCTATAAAAGATTTGTGTGGGCCTGTACAGATTTGTGTGGGCCTGTACAGATTTGTTTGGGCCTGTACAGATTTGTGTGGGCCTGTACAGATTTGTGTGGGCCTGTACAGATTTTTGTGGGCTATAAAATATTTGTGTGGGCCTGTACCGATTTGTGTGGGCCTGTACAGATTTGTGTGGGCCTGTACAGATTTGTGTGGGCCTGTACACATTTGTGTGGGCTATAAAAGATTTGTGTGGGCCTGTACAGATTTGTGTGGGCCTGTACAGATTTGTGTGGGCCTGTACAGATTTGTGTGGGCCTGTACAGATTTGTGTGGGCCTGTACAGATTTGTGTGGGCCTGTACAGATTTGTGTGGGCCTGTACAGATTTGTGTGGGCCTGTACAGATTTGTGTGGGCCTGTACAGATTTGTGTGGGCCTGTACAGATTTGTGTGGGCCTGTACAGATTTGTGTGGGCCTGTACAGATTTGTGTGGGCTATAAAAGATTTGTGTGGGCCTGTACAGATTTGTGTGGGCCTGTAAAGATTTGTGTGGGCCTGTACAGATTTGTGTGGGCCTGTACAGATTTGTGTGGGCCTGTACAGATTTGTGTGGGCCTGTACAGATTTGTGTGGGCCTGTACAGATTTGTGTGGGCCTGTACAGATTTGTGTGGGCCTGTACAGATTTGTGTGGGCTATAAAAGATTTGTGTGGGCCTGTACAGATTTGTGTGGGCTATAAAAGATTTGTGTGGGCCTGTACAGATTTGTGTGGGCCTGTACAGATTTGTGTGGACTATAAAAGATTTGTGTGGGCCTGTACAGTTTTGTGTGGGCTATAAAAGATGTGTGTGGGCCTGTACAGATTTGTGTGGGCATGTACAGATGTGTGTGGGCCTGTACAGATTTGTGTGGGCTATAAAAGATTTGTGTGGGCCTGTACAGATTTGTGTGGGCCTGTACAGATTTGTGTGGGCCTGTACAGATTTGTGTGGGCTATAAAAGATTTGTGTGGGCCTGTACATATTTGTGTGGGCCTGTACATATTTGTGTGGGCCTGTACAGATTTGTGTGGGCCTGTACAGATTTGTGTGGGCCTGTACAGATTTGTGTGGGCCTGTACAGATTTGTGTGGGCCTGTACAGATTTGTGTGGGCCTGTACAGATTTGTGTGGGCCTGTACAGATTTGTGTGGGCCTGTACAGATTTGTGTGGGCCTGTACAGATTTGTGTGGGCCTGTACAGATTTGTGTGGGCCTGTACAGATTTGTGTGGGCCTGTACAGATTTGTGTGGGCCTGTACAGATTTGTGTGGGCTATAAAAGATTTGTGTGGGCCTGTACATATTTGTGTGGGCCTGTACATATTTGTGTGGGCCTGTACATATTTGTGTGGGCCTGTACAGATTTGTGTGGGCCTGTACAGATTTGTGTGGGCCTGTACAGATTTGTGTGGGCCTGTACAGATTTGTGTGGGCCTGTACAGATTTGTGTGGGCCTGTACAGATTTGTGTGGGCCTGTACAGATTTGTGTGGGCCTGTACAGATTTGTGTGGGCCTGTACAGATTTGTGTGGGCCTGTACAGATTTGTGTGGGCCGTCATATGTCGCTACATATGTGTGAGGTCCAAGTCTCATTCGGTCACCAGATATCTATCTATCCAACGAAGATATGTGTAGGTTTTATTAAAAATATATTTTGTAGCGGCAAAATCTGCTTTTAAAATTATTTAAGCCGGCCAACATCTCGTATTAACACACTGCTCTCATGTTTACAAGTGGTCAAACAAGAACATTTCGTCAACCGTTGATTCTAATTTTTTCTGGTGATGTCAATTTTATTCCTATAAATTTTAACAAATAAAATGAGTTGCAATTAGGCGTTGTTACTTATATATTCGGTATATGTGACTACAATAGGCGGTTGAAATAACACTGTCAATGTTGCTGTTTACCTTTTAACCTTCATCTTTTCAGGCGGTTTGTGCAATCAAGCATATTAAATTAACAGGCTTATAGCTAGTAATTCACATAAAGAAAGTAGATGTATACTCTGCTAGGTACTCAATAGATTTACAGTTAGTTCCAAAACTAAAAAAAAAGCAATAGGTAAACCACAAAAAGAAAATAGGTCTTCGATTTCCTAATATGTTGTGAATTATTTTATTCCGATAATCGAACCTTAGATTTAGCGTTTTTATAATTTATTTATTTTTATTCTACGGAAAACTAATTTTCAAAATATGTTGTCTTTTACACATCGACCAGTCAAACAACAGATCCTGGCGATAGTTCTGGCTTCCAATTTTGGTGCCATCTTCACTTTATTTCCTGCCGCCATCGTGCACACCATCTCACCTTACGTGTTCGACTTCCGGTTCAAGACGGAACTACTCAGACTACGAGTAGGTTAGTTGGCACGTTGTTAAATTGTTTGCAGGGTTCGTTCATACATTTTTCCACCCCGGAGTTGGAGGCACTTGAAACTTCACGGAGGGGTTAAAAAAAGTTGAAGTTCCTTTTTAAACCTAACGGACTTTATGGAAAGTGAAGTAGAGTTCACTTGTTTCTGTGACCTCGGCATATGAAGAGATAGTGTGGCCAGCACTATGCCAAGCCGTCTTTACTTTCCCTAACATCAGTTAGGTACCCATCAGAGTTGGGTGGACTCAGGGACGGTCGACTGACTTGAACCCGGATTCGAACTAGAGGGTTAGCAGTCCAGCTCTCTACCGCTAGACCACACCGTCAACACTTACACGTTCCTGAGCTGGATAGTATATATTTTCTATATAAATTAAATATTTATTTAATTTACCCGGGGGAATTGGATATGCCCAGGGGAACAGTGCCCCTCCTCCCCCCCCCCCACTACGTAATCGGTGTTCGATAATACTAATTGCCATTTTGTTCTTGCGATTTTTTTACGGTTACAGAACATAGATTTTTAAATATGAAATCAAATCGATTTAAGAAAAATTTCATTTTGTTATGCAAAAACTAGAATTTGCAATGCGTATGCTCTTGTCCAGTTAATTGTGATATGTCTAACTCCACGACATTTGAACGTGCTGTGGGGACGGCGTGGTCGAGTTGGTGCTACACCGAAAAGTCTCGAGTTCGAACCCTCGGGCAGATTAGAGTTTCTTCCAGGCAGAGCCCCCCCCCCCCCCCCCCGCCGAACGAAATGGAATTTATATAGAAAACATATAATTTTACCTGTGTCCGCTACTCGGAAAATGTTGACCACCCCCCCCCCCCCCCCGAATATATGAAGTGCCCCCCCCCCCCCGGAGAAAAAAGTCTGGAAGAAACATTGGGGTAGATGAGGCCCGTTAGCTGGGGACAGCCACTCTTCTAGGAGAGACAACTCCAAAATCAAACAACATCTGCCTTGTAGCTTGTTCTTGGTTGGACTAAGGTTATGGAAGCAAATCCAAAAAGAAAAGCAGGCTGAAATCGGAGTCAATGGCCTCAATGGCGCATAACCAGTTGACACGTATACTTTAATTGATGGAGGTTTGGTCGTCGGCAAAAAAGCACATAGTTGATAAATTCGAAAAAGTCTCGAGTTTAAACCCTCTAAAAATTAAGAACGAAGAAGAAGAAGAATGTGCTGTTGTTAGAGTACTTGTGATACACAATCTATATATATATATAATTCTCTTCTGGGAGACGTTAGAAAACAAGCTGCAAAGCGCGCCTTGCAATCCCCTCTCTTCCTCTTTATCGCTACCACCCCCACCCCCCACCCCCGCATTGGTCTGGTGAGCGGTAGTTCACGCTAAATGTTTACATTCATAGAGCCGGGTTAAGTGACGGCTATTAGGGGCAGATAATTTAGTTTGAAACGATTTTAAACTTAGAGGAGGTAACTAAGAGGAGGCTGCTTTCACGGGGGCGGTGTGTAGGGTAGGGGTTGGGGGAAAGGAGGGTGGGGGAGGGGGGGGTTATCGTATTTAACGACCTACTGATAGTGTTTTAAAGCAAATATTTTCAGTGGCAGCATTGGTACTGTCGAATTCACAAATTATGAATTACTGAAAAGTAGAAAAAACAACTAAATAGCGGCGTATGATACACCGCGGGTCAGCTCGTTATAAATACAAGTCGAATGTTCTGTTGCCCAACTACCTGCAGTGGTCCACGTGACGGTGTTCCTGATCTACGCCAACAACGCCAGTAACTTTGTCATCTACTGCTGCTCCAGCCAGAGGTTCCGGAAAAAATCCAAGCAAGCCCTCACCACCTTGACCTCGTACTGTTACCACGTGCACAAACCGGATGACGCCCCATCAGCCGAGGTTACATCAACAATAGTGTGTAAAGGTTAGTGTTGTCCAAATGTCTTTGTTAATGAAACCACATATTTATTATAAACATCAACATCACACTAAAATGTATGCAGTTTTGTCGAAATGTCTTTGTTAATGAAACCAGATATTTATTGTAAACATCAATACCACACTAAAATGCATGCCGTATGTTTGTTTTGTTTTTGGACTTTCATAGATCTATATTGCATTAAATCGTCTAGGGTTTCCTTGTGGCATATTTTTTTTCCTATTTCCATGACCGAATACAAGATTTGTACTTCCATATACTTTGATTCTTTTGTGTCCAGTAACAGCAGAGTTTCTTACAGGCATCTCTTCAAAGGGGGGGGGGGGGGTGAGTTCCCCTTCCCCCCCCCCCCCGAACGAAATGGAATTTTAGAAAATATATACTTTTAACAGTGTCCGCCCCCCCCCCCCGCCCCCCCCCTCCCCCCCCCCCCCTCCCACACGAAAATTTAAAGTGCCCCCCGGAGAATAAAGTCTGGAAGAAACACTGAGTAACAGTATGTTTGTTAAATTGGACCCTGCTACATGTGTCCTGTTTTTATTGTGATTTTGTATCTTGCGGTCATTAATTCGATGCTATTTTCGTCTGGTATGTTTCGTAATGAAATAATTTTAATCTTATACGATATTTTTGTGAGATATTTAGTCATCTGTTATTTTATCTTTGCATTTTACAAAACGTTCGTCGTACATAGTAATATTTTTTTTTCTTCCTTTTTTTTTCACCTCAGACACGTAATTTATAGCGTCAGTTGTGTGTTCGCTTTAGTATTACATTTTTCATCATCGGCTTGTGAGGACTGATACGGATACATAGTAATATTTCTATACAATTTCAAAATATAATTGTACTAATATATCTATTTTTATTTTTTTATTTTTTTTTATATATACTTTTATTTGCAATTAAAACAAGTAGGACCCTACATCAACATCAAATTTTTTAACATAATTTTGAACACCAAATGAAAACGAAAGGTTTTGCAAATGTACATAATGAATATTTACATGATGTCATGTATTTGATTATAAAAAATTGCAAAGGATGACAGTAAAAGGGATGAAGGTCAAATGCAAGTGTCAGAAGTCTGGGTGGGGAGAGGAAAGGAAATTTTTCAGAGAGGGTTATTGGGACAGTGAAACATTTTCTAGTAGGAAACAACTTAAGTTGACTTGTTGAAAGGGTGTTGTAGTGGTCGCATTGAGTTTTCAAAAGGTTGCAGTGTGAAAGATGAGGGGAAAGAGACAAGATTTAGAACTTTAAATAAGTTCTGGATATTGATGTTGCGGTGGGTGGTGATGTCGTTGGAACAGTTAAAGGGATTGTGGGGTTATCGTGCCTGAGGGTAAAGTGGATAGAGGGGGAGAGAGGGGGTAGATTTTTTTTATTTTTATTTTTATTAATTCAATTGTTTTAAACATTTAAATCAGTAATAATAATATATTTGATAGATTTTACACAGCATCAAAGACATGAACAATGAACATCAATTGCATATATAATAATCAAAGGGAAAAAAATAAAATGGCATAAGAACTAGATTAAAATAAGGTGTGCAAACTAGGTTTCTCTTCACTGCTTAATTTAGTGTGCTGCGGAGTCAAAAGTTCACACTGTAGCCACCCATAGACAGAAATAGAAACGACCGTGGGAGAAGGGTCTCTGTAATCACATACTGATCTATCATTCCAAAACTTTCCATGACATAAAATTGACCCTTGGCAATGAGGGCACGCTACCTTGAAAAAAATGATCTATACAATTTCAAAATACATTTTTAACAAATTAAACACAAGCAATTTTTTTTTTGTTTAATTTGCAGGATTTAAAAAAATAAATATAACAATGTTGCCAATTTTTTTGTTCACATATCTAAAAAAAATTAACATGAATGAAACAGACGACAATGTAAGTGATTCTGTATTCTGATTTTAATTCCAGACGATGGTACGTCCAGCCCGGCTGTGGGGGTAACCATGGACGGGATGGACGAGTGGGCGCAGAACCGAGACATCACCAGAGCGGTTGTCTCCCCGTCTGCTTGCACCAGAACTTCCGCCTCGCGCTACAGTGGCACTTTCGTTTAAATTGCACGCCGTATCTCAATGGGCAGAGATGGGTCAAGGACAGAGGCGTAGCGACCCTTCCCGGCGCCCGGGGACAAACTTTCGTTTTGCACACTTCCCCCTCAAAATTTTTTATTTGCACACTACCTTCTAACTTTCGATTTGCACCCCCGCCCCCCTCAAACTTTTGATTTGCACCCTCCCATCAAACTTTCGATTTATTTTTCCAACCCATTTTGGCGCCCCTTAAGGTCGGCGCCCGGGGACATATGTCCCCCCCCCCTGCAGCCCCCCCCCCCCCCCCCCCATCGCTACGCCTCTGGTCAAGGACGTCACTTAGCTCAATCCTGCAACGCTCAATGACGTCACCGATATAGCTGTGATGTGATTTGACATCACGAAACCAAATACGAAAAGTTAATCGACGTTACTGAATCAGATCCGTGAGGTAAAATGTGGCCATCCAACTAAATCTTCTGAGATTAAAAGACGTAATCCAATCACTTACTGCTAAATAATGAAATCACTTAACCACATCCTGCCTCGTAAAATCAAGTCATCCTATGTGAGCATTGTGTACTTATAAAAAGCACATGTGGGGAAATTGCAGAAAGAAAACGACAAATTATCAAATAAAATCACGTATCCGAAATCACAAAAAGACGTCAAAACTAGCTTCGCCGAAGCACACGTTTATTATAATAGTCTTTTTAAAAAAATTGACATTTCTTGTCGCCATGATTATCTTCACTCCACCATTTCGGTTACTCAAATTTCGAGTGACTGTTAACATTATGTACATGAAATCATGTTGTTGTGTTTTCTCTTGTAGTTTAAGTTTGTACATACGCTTGAGCTTAGTAAAAATTCATGATATTTTTTGTCAATACGTAAAATAACAATGCATTTCAAATTCTCTGTTCCTGTATTCTTCTTAATAATGAGCGATATTTGCTTTCAAATAAAGACTTTGAAAATACATTCTGACTTAGCATACTGGATAGCTCAAAAATGATTTTATATACCCTCACATACATACATACCATTTGTCATGCATTATCACATTCGGCGTGCATAAAATGTAGTAACCGTTATTTCCAAAAACAAAGACGTCATTTCAAATTGCATATTCAGCATAATCCATGGCCTTAGCCGTGATCTCACCAGATCGTCATCACATCGTTACTAAGTCTAGCACCAGTGAAACATCTGTTGTATGACGCCAGTATCGAAGTTATGTGACGCCAGTATCGAAGTTATGTGACGCCAGTATCGAAGATATGTGACGCCAGTATCGAAGTTATGTGACGCCAGTATCGAAGTTATGTGACGCCAGTATCGAAGTTATGTGACGCCAGTATCGAAGTTATGTGACTCCAGTATCGAAGTTATGTGACGGCAGTATCGAAGTTATGTGACGCCAGTATCGTAGTTATGTGACGCCAGTATCGAAGTTATGTGACGCCAGTGTCGAAGTTATGTGACGGCAGTATCGAAGTTATGTGACGCCAGTATCGAAGTTATGTGACGGTAGTATCGAAGTTATGTGACGCCAGTATCGAAGTTATGTGACGCCAGTATCGAAGTTATGTGACGCCAGTATCGAAGTTATGTGACGGCAGTATCAATAATATCCTCACCCTTGCCCTTATCCCTATTAAAAAGTTAGCCTTAATACTAATCCTAACTCTATCCCTAACACGTTTCAAAATCAGATCAATCTTAATAAAGCAAATATAAAACCATTTTAACATTAAGCTTTTTAAAGCTTTGAAAATATAAAGTGAAACGCATTTCCTTTTTTACTTTCTCGTATATAGCCTACGTAGTATAGAGAAAGTATTGTAATCGTGCAAAAAAAAATCGAGATTTTTACAAATCTCGACGTTTTACACCTCACTGATACGGAAAAACATAATTTTGCAATCTTGTCCGTATGTCTGTGTGTGTGTGTGTGTGTCTGTCTGTGTGTCTGTGTGTCTGTCTGTGTGTAAACACGATTACTTGAGTACCGTTACATCTAGGTTGATGAAATTTCATATATAAGTATTATATCAGAATCGTAGATCCGTATCAACTTTTGAGCGATTTCCGATAACCGGAAGTGGTACTTTTTCTACTTTGAATTTTTCAAAAGCCTATAACTTGAGTACTAATTCAGATAGATAAATGAAATTTCACATGTAAGTAAAAGATCTAATATTCTCTACCTTCTATCAAATTTTGAGTAATTTCCGTTGACCGGAAGTACTAATTTACGCTATTTCCGATTTCTCAAAAAACGCATGTAAATTTATAAAGTACTAATAATATTGCGCACTATTACGCACATTTGGTTTTGGTGCTCGCTTGGTGCGCAATTTTTTTTTCTACTAGATTTTATTCTATTTTTAAAAGTTTAAGTAAACAAAAATCATGTCTATATTCCGAGTTGACATCCCACGTAGTGTTATATTAGAATATTCGAGAAAGTTTAGGGGAGATCACTCCCGGTTTATTTAATAAAATCTGTGTTCCCCAAAATGCGTAGAAGTTTTTATGAACAATTAATACTATTATTAAAGAAAGCAAAATTATAATATTGTATGTGGATTCTAAAGCTAATTGTTAAAAAGCTTTTTTTTTATATTTGTTGTATTTTCCACATTTTATTCGTTCGTTCTAAAAGAAGTTGGCAAGACCTAGTGTACGACTAAAATATTAGCTTTAAAATACGATCTTCATCTTCTTCTTCTTCTTAATCCCGTTCGTGCCCAAAACAGATGAAGTAGATTCCATCTGATTCATTGACCTCCGCATATGAAGGGATAGTGTGTTGAGCACTATGCCCAGTCGCCTTTGTTTCCCTAACGTAAGTTAGGTACCCATCAGAGCTGGGTGGAAAAAAATCACCATCACTGGATTAGTGTGTACCTTCTTGAGATATAGTTTTGTTTTCATCTTAAGTTTAATGAGCTAGTATTTCGACTTATTATCTCCTTCATGATTGTGCCCAAGACTCATCAGTCAGATAAAGCAGAACATAATATGTTCCAATGATCTCGGGACCCGAACTAGAGATTGTTGGGTAAGCAATCGTGAAATCTATCATTCGACCACGTCGTATACATAGTGTTAGGACCAGTGCTAAAGCTAATATAGGAATTTAATAAAATGTAACGTATCAATACCAGCAAACATCACTTCTTTGTACCTTTGAGTCAATGGGAATCTCCGAATGGTTCGGGAATTTATAGACGCACCAAGTATGAACTGTTTTTAACAAATGCTGCCTTTACAGACACTCTCCTATAGTGAAGTTATAATTAGACCACACATAAATGTTTCAAATTGTAGAGTTTCAAATTGTAGTTGTAAAATTTCATGTCATGTCATGTTGTCAATATTTTCCTGTTTTGTTAACATTTCAGAACGGTAAGTGAAATAAGATTATATTTAAAAAAAAAAACTCTAACGGCGAAAACATTTCTGTAAAATGAACATCAATGTGCCTTTACTTCCATTTCTGTCCTAAGCGTATATAAAATCATGTCTGAGCTATCCACTACCTATGTCAGAATTTATTTTCAAAGTCTTTATTTGATAGCAAACAATGCTGACTATTAATAAGAATATAGGAACAGAGAATCTGAAATACATGTTATTTTACATAGCGTACCACTGTATTGGAGAATACGGTTTACAGTCCAAAGGTTTCCGTCTTTACCTAGATCCAGAGGCGTAGCAAGGGCGGGGCGGGGGGTGCGGATGACACCATTTTAGGGGGGGGGGGGGGTGACACCAATGCAAAATATTGTAAAATGTATAAAAGAAAAATATTTTTTTTCCAGTTCCATTAAGGATTAATTAAAGTGAAATAGTCTTTTAAGTAAAAACCGACAACTATTACAAAGAGGTGGGGTGACACCATGACGTAAACGAGCTAACTATAGAGAAAATAATACTACATCCAACTGTATTATTAACAGACTATAGATAAAGATCGTTACTATTAAGTCTGCAATGATAAAGCGTAAACACATTCATGTACGCGTATGTGGCATATATTTAAATTATAGACAGATGAAGGCCCACAAACACACATAAACTTTGTTTCTTCGGGGCAAGGGGGGGGGGTGACACCAGAGAATGCCGCACCGGGTGACGCCCGACCTAGCGAAGCCACTGCTTTGATCTACTTGTTGGTTAAATAAGGCGTAGAGAAAACATTTTTTTTTTTAAATTTCAAAAAGATTGTTCGTCTACTGAGCTAAAAAATAAGTTTGATGTGATTTTGAATGGAAGCATTCTTTCTACGTTTATCATACTTAATCTATATATATAATTCTTTTCTGGGAGACGCTAGAAAACAAGCTATAAGCGCGCCTTGCAGTCCCCTCTCTTCTTCACTAAGCATAAATCAACCTCCCCCACCCCCACATGGTCTGGTAAGCTGTGGTTCACGCTAAATGTTTATAATCATAGAGCCGGGTTTAGTGACTCCTATTAGGGGCAGATAATCTAGTTTGAAACTATTTTAAACTTAGGGGAGGTAATTTAAAGGAGGCTGCTTTCACGGGGAGGGGGGGGGGGTAGGGTAGGGGTTGGGGGAAATGAGGGTGGGGGGGGTATCGTCCTTAACGACCTACTGATAGTGATTTAAAGCAAATATTTTCAGTGGCAGCATTGGTACTGTCGAATTCACAAATTATGAATTACTGAAAAGTAGAAAATAAAACAACTAAATAGCGGCGTATGATACGCCGCGGGTCGGCTCGTCTATTATATTTTGAAAATTGATTGACCTGATGAGCAATATCTGGTTATCTGTGATATAGAAAAGTTAAATATAGACTCCAAAATGTGTTTTGCATACTTACTCAAATCTCAACAAATGGCCTTACATCTTTCATATAGGGAGTCAAGAAAAGCTGTTGTCAGGGTCATAACAATAGTTTGTTGTTTTTTTTTAAGTGAAGACTATCCTGTCAGGTCTTATCTGATTATTGATTATTTTTAATCTGGGATCATCACAGCTAATTACTTATATTAATCTCAAAATACAAGATTATTGATTACAATCTCAAATAATCACAGGTGGTTATTGATTATAATACCACTGTACTGATTATGATCCCATATTATAGAAATGATTATTGAGTATAATCCCAATTTATCAAAGATGATTATAATTCTAATTTATCAAAGCTGATGTTTTTTTATTTCAACCCCAATTTATCAAATCTGATTATTGATTATAACCCCACACTACCAAAGCTGTTTATTGATTATAATCACTGATTAACAAAGCTGATTATTGATTATAATTCCAGATGATCACCTATGAGGAGCAGCATATGTGGCTAGAACTAATTGCCCACAACAAGACCAAGCATAAGTCCCAAGACCTCGCTACCCTTCACGAGATTCAGGAGCTTCATCTGTTCTTCTTGATCGTCGGCTCAGTTATACTTCTGCTAGTAGGCATGCCCGGTGGGTACCTCTATTGAGTGATACTGTGCTAGCAAGTGTTTTGATACAGTTTTCTACACCTGTTTTTGTGCCCAGTTCTCTGCCCAGTCTACATGTCATATTTCTGCCCAAAGTCTATTTGCCCATCTCTCTTCCCACAGTCTACATGCCCAAGTCTACATGCCCAGTTCTCTGCCCCAGTCTGCATGCCCCATCTCTCTGCCCTCAGTATACATGCCCCATCTCTGCCCAAGTCTACATGCCCAGTTCTCTGCCTCCAGTCTATATGCCCAGTTCTCTGCCCCAGTCTACATGCCCAGTTCTCTGCCCCCAGCCTACATGCCCAGTTCTCTGCCCTCAGTTTACATGCCATGTTCTCTGCCCCAATCTGCATGCCCCATCTCTCTGCCCCAATCTACATGCCCATCTCTCTGCCCAAGTGCGCAATGTCAAGGCCACTGCTCTCATCCACCAGGTAACATACTGTCAGCTGTCGTGCTATCCCGGAAGTGGACCCGAGAGAGCAACTTCTCCATCTACCTGTCCAGCATGTGTATCTTCAACATCCTCACCCTGATGTTCGCCATACCACGGCAGATTTCTAGGGCGTTTTATGGGCCCACAATGGGACATCGTTCATGCTTGTAAGGCAGGAAAAGTCTACTTCATGAATAGTCTACTTTCGGAAAAGTCTAAACATGAATAGTCTACTTCATGATAGTCTACTTCATGAAAAGTCTACTTTATGTAAAGTCTACTTCATGAATAGTATACTTCATGAAAAGTCTACTTCATGAATAGTCTACTTCATGAAAAGTCTACTTAATGAATAGTCTACTTCATGAATAGTCTAATTTATGAAAAGTCTACTTCATGAAAAGTCTACTTTATGAAAAGTCTACTTTATAAATAATCTACTTCATGAAAAGTCTACTTCGTGAAAAGTCTACTTTATAAATAGTCTACTTCATGAAAAGTCTACTTCATGAATTGTCTACTTTATGAAAAGTCTACTTCATGAATAGTCTACTTCATGAAAAGTCTACTTCATGAATAGTATACTTCATGAAAAGTCTACTTCATGAATAGTATACTTCATGAAAAGTCTACTTCATGAATAGTATACTTCATGAAAAGTCTACTTCATGAATAGTCTACTTCATGAAAAGTCTACTTAATGAATAGTCTACTTCATGAAAAGTCTACTTTATGAAAATTCTACTTTATAAATAGTCTACTTCATGAAAAGTCTACTTCATGAATTGTCTACTTTATGAAAAGTCTACTTCATGAAAAGTCTACTTCATGATAAGTCGACTTTATGATTAGTCGACTTTATGATTTGTCGACTTTATGATTAGTCAACTTTATGATTAGTCGACTTTATGATTAGTCGACTTTATGATTAGTCGACTTTATGATTAGTCGACTTTATGATTAGTCGACTTTATGATTAGTCGACTTTATGATTAGTCGACTTTATGATTTGTCGACTTTATGATTAGTCAACTTTATGATTAGTCGACTTTTATGATTAGTCGACTTTATGATTAGTCGACTTTATGATTAGTCGACTTTATGATTAGTCGACTTTATGATTAGTCGACTTTATGATTAGTCGACTTTATGATCAGTCGACTTTTCGAAAAGGTCGTTTTCAGGATAAGTCGACTTTATTATAAGTCGACTTCATGGTAATTTTTTTTTAAATTATTAGGACGGTAAACAATATACAAGGGATGGAGTGGTCTATCAGTAGAGAGCTGGAGTGCTAACCCGAAGGTCTCGAGTTCGAATCCGGGTTCAAGTTATTAGAATGACCGTGATTCCCCCCTTTCACAGATGGGTAAATAACTCACATTAGGGAAGTAAAAGCTGAGCGTAATGCTGACCACATTATCCCTTCATATGCCGAGTTCACAGAAACAGGTGAACTCTACTTCACCATCGTCACGAAACCTTCAAGTTCGAAACGGAAACTTTACTTTACTTTCATGTACTTTTGCCACTAAGTAAAATCAATTTCGTTAGAAATGATACAGTTTAATTCACTTTAAAGTAGCAAGGAAGGTTCTTAAAATAAGTCCTTTCTCGGTTATAATAATAATTCTTTTTAATTAAATACTTACCAAAGTTTCCAATCAGTCCTAATTTGTTTAGATTGGTGAAAACGATGACGTCAGCTTTGGTTTCGATCACCAGTTGGCATATGGTAACCATCACGGTGACACGGGTCTTGTTCCTGATCAGAAGGTAATGGGTGAGTGGTCACTTTAGCTTTGGTGTAGGGGGAGTTAATTTTTTTAGGGGGAGATAATTTGTTCTCTTTTGTAAGGGGGATAATTTGTTCTCTTTTGTAGGGGGATAATGTGTTCCTTTTGTAGGGTGATAATTTGTTCTCTTTTGTAGGGGATAATTTGTTCTCTTTTGTAGGGGAGAGATAATTTGTTTTTTTAATAAAGGGGGGGGTGGGGGGTAATTTTTTTCTCTTTTGTTGGGGAGATAAATTGTTCTTTTTCGTAGGGGGGGATAATTTGTTCTCTATTGTAGGAGAGATACGTTGTTTTTTTCTGATTTGGGGGGGGGGGGGGTTAATTTTTTCACTTTTCTAGGGAAGATAATTTGTTCTCTTTTGTAGGGAAAATAATTTGTTCTTTTTTTTGTAGAGGGATAATCTGTTCTCTTTTATAGGAGAAATACGTTTTTTTTTTTTTGGTGTAGGGGGGGGTTTAATTTTTTTTCTCTTTTGTAGGGGAGATAATTTTTTTCTTTTTTTTTTTTTTGTAAGGGGGATTACTTTGTTCTCATTTGTAAGGGGAATAAATTGCACACCTTTATAGGGGAAATAATTTTTTTTCTGGCACAATTGTGAATATTTAAAGGGTTTCCAGACAATTCGCAAACGAAAACAGCGCAATAAAAAAACTGCGCAAACAGAGAAAAGCGACAATACAAATTAATAACACTAATACACTTTAATTTTCTCATTTTCTCAATTGTGTGCGTAGTCTTCTGTTGCGCATCTTTCCGCGCACCGAAATGAAGTATGTTCCTTTTTTTTTCATTTTTATGGTCGTTTAAGAAGAAGTTCTCACGGTATTTATGATTCACAATCAATGAAACCAGTTTTTATTTTAATATTTCAAAATAATAGTTTTGATTTGAAAATATAGGAAACGACATTGAAGTTAAGCTCATTAATTCATGTACTGGAGGGGGGGGGGGGGAGGGGGGGGGGGGTGGGGGGGGGGGGTTGTAAAAATGTAAACGTTATATATTTTTTTTCTGGTTATAATAATAACACTAGCTAAATAATGTACTGCTCTGAATTCCATCTATATCAGTGTTTCTTCCAGACTTTTTTCTCCGGGGGTGGGGGGGGGGGGGGGGGGGGCACTTGAAATTTTCGGGGGGGGGGGGCGGTAGACTTTCTTTGGCGGACACTGTTAAAAGTATATATTTTCTATATTTTCTATATCTTCGCGACCCCCCCCCCCCCCCCCCCCCCC